>NC_072053.1:58093043-58393043 GCF_027791375.1 Indicator indicator | reverse complement strand
TGAAAAATACAGTAAAAATTTTAATATACAGTGATTTTGGAAGGTTGATTTATAGTTAAATCTTCTTCATGGAGCTATCTCAAAAGTACTGGCTTTTCTCAAAGCAGCAGGCCACTTCTTTAAAGCAATATCTGAACATTCAGAAGCTGGTACTGAATTACAAGCAAAGGGCTGAGGTGACAAACATCTGCTGTTCAGCAAGGAGCAGGGTGGAAAGGCTTCTTCTTTCAGTTACTCATGGAAGAATGTCATCACTTGAGTAGTGCGGGCTTTGCAGTAGTGTACTTTAAGTTTGCAGCTGCATCAGTTCATTTTATTCCATTATTACATCTTTTCATGTCTCCATTTTGTGATAGTATGGACAAAAGATCCACTTTGCAAAGTCTTAAGACAATATTTGTTGTAGTGGCTGTTCCTGAGCCTTGTTTTGAAGGGAATTTAGCAAGCTTGACAAATGTGGACAGGCTCAGCACCTTTGAAATATAAACCAGAAACACTGTTTAAATTGAGTTATTTGAAAAACAGTATACTTTCACTTTTTATCAATATTGAAATGTAAGTTTGGACGCAAATGCCTGTTATGATGAGGTATTTGACCTATTTAGTGTAAATTTAATAAAAGTCCAAAATCTAGAAGTTCCCAGTGTAAGAACATTGATGTGCTTACTCTTCACTACATAATCTTGATGTAATTTTGATGATATTTAAATTGTCTTTTTCTTTCCTTTTAGGGACCAGTAGCAATGAGAGTTGCAAAACTGGCCATCAATCAGGGAATGGAGGTAAGGATCTGTACTTTCTGTAAGACTAAGCAGAAGTAAAATTTGAAACAGATCTACTGCAGTGATTTTTTGTTAGAGAACTGGTTTTAGTTTCTCAGTCTATTTAGCAAAACTTTTAAAAAAGATGAAATACATTTTTTTTAATGTCTCAAACTCCTGAGACTGATGCTGATTTCTGTAATGAGGCTTGGTAACCTGTCCAAGAGTAATGCACTCTGTTAATTATTAATCTTAGACAGTAAACATAAACTATGAGGAACAAGTCATATTTCAAATACTGGGCAGAAAGAAACCTTGAAGTCATGTTCTGTCAAGTCTGTCAATACTCTCAGCATTTTGTAACTAATAAAGGCCAAAAGCCATGTTTATTTTTAATAATTTAATATAGGTTATCTGGAGTCTTATTTCCTATTTGGTTCTGATTGCAACTCCTCTGTGGATACTATTGACCTAGCTCTAACTCATTAAAATCCAGCCCTGAACATGCCTGGACCTGTGTTTTACTTTAGGCTTGTGAATCATTTTGGTGAGCTCAGCAGGACTATTCACATTTAAAGTTAAGCACATGCATAGTCTTTGCACTAGAAGGCCTTATAGTTCCACCTGGTACAAGGGAAAGAGGATCACACTGCATGCAACGCCTGAATCTAAGAAGACAAATTTAGGAACATCCCTTTTTTCCTTCAAGTCTTAAAAGCAAACAGTGATGTAACTGAGGTCAGCACAGCAAATTACCAGTACATTTTGGTCTGAGAACCAAACTCAGATGCTGTCATGCAAAGAGGTTTTCTCAGCAAGTAATGACAGAATTCAAGATATTTTTCATTGGTGTCCAGGGTTCAAAATACTGCAAGCTAAATTAGCTAGCCACCAGGTATGGTGGAACGAAAGGTCAAAGTCGTAGAATTAGGGCTCCAATACAAGATCTACTATATCAAAACAAGTCAAGCCAAATGTTCATTCAAGCTGTTGTAAAACCTTCCAAAGATTTCACAGCTTCCTCTGGTAATCTGTCCTGTAGTTTATCTCCCCTTGACAAATTGCTTGTGGTGCTTAGTCACAATCCTTCCAATGGCCACATGGAGAGCTGGTAAGTACTGCAGCAGACGATGCTTAGGACAGGTGTAGTGAGGGAAAAATTCAGCCTTCTCAAATGTTCTGAACAACTTGCAAAGGAGAACACGTTGTTAAAACTAAGTGATGATGTGGTATGGGCCATTGGCTTCTTTTATACTTTAAATCCCTTTAAACTTGAGTTTATTTTGTGGCATCGCATCATGTTCTTACGTGACATTTTGAAAAGTAATTTATTTGACAACAATTTATAAAATGCAGTAATTAAATCTTTTCCCCTGTAGTAAATGAAATGATAATGAATGTGGAATCATCTAATAGTTTTTAGTCCAGATGATTTGTACTGAAGAACATACATTGTTTTGACAGTGTATTACATACTTAATCATATCACCAAAAAAGGAAACTGTTCCAGATTCATCATTAATACTGTCACCACGTAACAGTGTAGGATTTCTGTGCTAAAGTAGCATAAAAAAAACTTTGCAAAATGTTTTAATATGTGGCATATAGAAATACAGCATTTAAGTTAGCTGCCAGGAAATAATCTATAATACATATACAAAAACACGCTTTTAAAAAACATTGCATTCTTTTCCTCAGGTCGACTTAGTAACAGGCTTAGCAATTGAAGAAGCTTGTTATGCTCAGGTATGTAACTACAATGAAACAACATACCACAGAAAATGTTTGTTTGCAATAATTCAAGTAGAAATTATATTGTTAAAAAATATTTTGGTGGTGTTTTTAGATCTTCCTTCTACTTTGTTTTTGTAAGAAATTTAAAGAGTTGTAGTTCAGGAGAAAACCATCTACCTTCCAAGACTGTTAGGGTGAAGGTAGTGAGGTAGTACCAACCATATACCTGGTTTGTCTTATACAGTGCTGTGCATCTAGTCCAAGATATGCGTTGCTTTTGCTTTGTTTTGGTTTAACATGAAACATCATGAAGGACGCTTTACTAACATATGCCAGACATGTGCTAACTAACAGAAAATTGAGAGAAACATGGGGATAACATGTTTGAATTTCTGTATTCCTGGACTTTAACCCAAGTCTTTGAAATAGAAGCATCAGCGTGAGATGCTTATTTAAAATAATACAGTGCTCTGATTAATAACCTACCCCCCAAAAAAGCAAACACAAAACCAAAACAAAGCCCACCAAAAACTCAAACACTAAAGAGTTTCTCAGAGTCATCTGCTTGTAGAATAGATACTCCTCCCAAATTGTTTCTCAGTCTTATATTGTACTTTGGATACTTTCCTGTATCTTACTAGGCATTTTAGTTTTATTTTTCTGTTGTATTATATATTACACTTTGGATGCATTGAAGAACTAAGAGTTGTATACAAATATTTTTCTTAGTATTTTTTTTTTTTGGTGTCAGTAATGAATTGTTACTCTGCTCATTGCAGACTATTCCAACAAAAGATAGAATTGAAGGTCTTCTTGCATTTAAGGAGAAGAGACCTCCTCGCTACAAGGGAGAATAAAAGAAACTGATGCCTTTTAAAATACAAGGGGGATAAAATCACTGCTATGAGGACCATTAAGGTGTACTTTCAATCTACACCTGGAATATCACAACCACCAAAGTAAAAGCAAATCATACTGATGTTACAACATTTTGAATGTGTCCATAGTTGTACTGGGCCCAGATAGAAATGTATGTCAACTCATGCTCATTACATTTTCTGAAGGTAATGTATTGGGAAGGTCACAGATTCATTTTTGAACTTTCATACATATGAAACATACCATTCCACAACTGAAAAGTCTCTGTTAAGTTCTTTATATAGACAAAACTTATATGTGATGCTAAGTATAAATTTGCTGTATCATTTTGTCAAAAGAAAATGACCGCTGAACACCAAAAATAAGAAATTGTACCAAATATGCATTCAAAGGATTCTGTATATCAGTAAAAATTCCAAGAATTCTACCCAAATATGTACATTATTAATAAAGCTAAGGGAAATGAAAAGGATTACTGTTTGGAAAATGTTAAGATTTATTTGTCTGACTTACATTATTCTATATAAAGTGAAGTTAACTTTAGTAAATAATGGCATTCTTTTGATAAAGTCATTGCCATTACATTAATTTAATTGTATTAAAGGAAGATGCTTTTGAGGTCAGCCTTTAATTATGCATTCTTTTATGCTGAACCGGGCTTTGTCTTGCATTCTTCCCACATGTCCTCTGATCAGCACTGTCTGCCATGAAGGAGCTGTATTGCACTTGCCCCATTCATTTTAAATTTTTGATGATTGTTGTGCAGGGATGCAACTAATGCACTGTTAAAGAAACTAGAATTCTCTTAATCTCCAGACGATTCTTTTTGCAGGTCCTAGTAGTGTACATTTATATACAATGGGGCTGATACTGAAATGTTCTTTATTCTGTGGTGGCCTCAGGGTTCTTTTCATACATTGAAAGAGAAATCAGTAAGTTATAAGGTGAGAAAACTTGTGATTCATATTGTATATTTACTGTGAACATGGCACATACAGCAAATGCCTAGAAATAACCTCTTAGAAAGTATTTTTGTTAACCTGACTGGGAAATAAACATGGCTTAGTAGTCAGAGGCTGTCTTTTTTATATGAAAACAAATTTATTTATGTTTGATTACCATCGGATTGTGAAACTTGTGCAGGCTCTACTGTTTCTGCAACATTAACTATGGTCACTGTCTGTATCTATGATGATAAAGCAACTGATCAACATGAAATGACAAGAACTCATTTAAATTCATATTTAGACATATCATTACATGTAAATTGGCTATAACTGGTGGAGCACACACTTTGTTGACTGATAGACTTGCTGAGTCGATCATTTCATGCACAATAATTTGCAAATAAAGCACTAGTGCTTGTTTTGATAGTCATATAAAGCCTAGAGGGTCATTTTCTCCTGTTTTTGAAATGCTAACATGTCATTTTCATTTTTACTGAGTAGGAAATAATTATGTTAATAGGAGAAAAAAATATTAAGTCTGTGCTGATGGATTTCTGTTTCATGACTTTGAAATAGAGTCGGTTTATATGGCTGCCTCTCTTTTTCTAACGTGCTGATTAAGTAGCTTCTATGAATGTGTATTTTTAAAAATCTAGTAACTGTAAATGCTGTGGCATAAAACTGTGGAGAGATGTGTTCATAAGCCTTTAACTAATAGATTTGATCTCGGAAAATAATTTTACTGTTACAGTGGTATCTCAGTTCCTTTCCTCAGGAGAAGTTAATATCATATTGTATCAATTTGAGTCCCTTCTTTGAAGTCAACAGTTTGAATTTTATTACAAAGTGAGTACCAGTAGGACAATTTATAAAGATACGTTATAGTGATGGCAGAATAGTTCTAAAGGAACAATATTTTAGCAAAAGATGTGTTAATCACTTACTGTCTCTGTTATTAAGTGACGTGTTATGATGAAATTCACTTTCTGTAGGAGGGTGGTTTGTAACAGAAATGTTCTTATAAAGGCTGACTGTTCCTTCCAAAAATCATTATTTGCAAGTGGAGGGGCTCACCTCTTTCAATTCCTGTTAATACCATATTTTTCTCCACAATACCCCATGGGTGAGTGAGCTATGATCCCTGGCTGGCTTCTTGTAAGGTTATCTCATGATCCTTAGGCATAAGCAATCTTTTTTCTCTTGTTCCTGCTGAGCTCTAGCGAATATTGAGTTCTGCACTTCTCTGCTGAGATGGGTATGGAAAAGTTGTAATACCAGGTAGGTCCATTATGTTCAGCTGATTACCCCTCAACAATAAGTTCAGCTTACTGAAATGCCTAGAAAGTCTGTTTCATGCAGAAATGGCGTCTTTATATAACACATATCATTTTAGCCTTTAATCTAGGAACGTATTTGGGTTTTCAGTATTTCTGAAGTAATTCAGGTGCTTACTGGTTTTACCAATTTCTGGACAAAGTTTTCAGAATTGTCTGAATGGCTGAAGTCAGTTCAGTGCTTTTGAGTATCTTACCTGCTATGAAGAAATGTGTTCTATTTATTCCGAAGTTGTGTAATGATACAGTTAATTGTACTTGGAGAATATTGTTCTGTGGAACGTTTCTGTGAGATTTACAGAGCCATTTGTGCCAAACTACTGAAATTCTATCAGTCTATGTGTAATTCATAGTCCTACATCAAAGTTTATGCAAATGCCTTTCTAGAACTACTTTTAACCAGCTGCATTCAGAACAGTAAACATCAGGATGTATCATTTGCAGCTGTTTTATATTTTCCTCAGTCATTGCTCTTTGATGCATTTAACTGTAACCAGATTTGATCAGAATCACAAAAAAAAAAAGAAGAAAACAAACCCTGCTCTGTCCACCACAAAATGTTATTTGGAATCTGTTTGGGGCAGACTTCGGTAGTAGAGAAAGGGTGTTGATACTAGTGTCATTTCACATACACAAACCTACAATCATAGGCACAAAGTGAAAAGAGTAATTGAAGCATATTAATTTATCACCAAATGAAGTTTTATTTCAATCCTTTTCTATGCAAGCAAATCCCTGAGAAGGTGTCTACTGAGATTAGAGAGAGTATTTATTTGCAATTAAATATAACTGGAAACCAGTGGTACGTTGTGTGGTTACACTGAACGAGATGTGCTTTCATGTGTCATTTGCAGAATTTTAGCCTTGCTCTTGCACCTAGTGACACTGCTGAAAAGCCATAGATCTTCATTGTCTGGTGGGGCTGATACAGGCAGTGTACTCAAAGTGAAATAATGATCATGAATACATTATTTTAAGGTTTCTTTTTCTGCAGACTTTTAGAAGGACAACTAACTCCACAAATGAGAAAAAGAATTGCAGATAACTAAATGGAGAGATGTGTTCAGCTTAAGGTAATGAAATTACTCTTACATATTTTGAGTTATTATAAAAACTGTTTCTGCCTTTTCTCTCCATTGGCTCTTGATTTCTCTGAGTTGAGCTTGGAAACTGGGGTGCAGGTACACACTTCTAGGAATTTTTCTTGGTAGTTTTCATTTGTATGTTTTATAAGCAAAATTAGAAAAGTTTTAAAAGATTTTCTACAATATTTTTGAAAAATGTAGTCAGAAATTATCATGTTATCACCAAAGATTATGCAACACACCTGTTTTGTTGTAGTTTCCTTGCGCAGAAAGTAGTGTGTCATGGAATGCATTCATTGTCCCTGATTATATTTAAGTGTGTATACTACCATGTTTTATGCATGCATTTGTATGTCTATGTGTGTATGCATATGTG
The DNA here is from genome assembly GCF_027791375.1 of Indicator indicator. NCBI lineage: Eukaryota > Metazoa > Chordata > Aves > Piciformes > Indicatoridae > Indicator > Indicator indicator. The sequence goes on along the minus strand of NC_072053.1, from coordinate 58,385,927 downwards.
TACATAAAAATAAAATTATTCAGGCTGTCAGACAAGACCAAATTCCCCCAGGATATGATAATACTATTCTACTCCAGGAAGTTTTCAATTTAATTATGCAAGAGAACTACCAGCCAAAACCTTGAATCTCACAAATCATGTAATGTGATTGTTCTCAGTGTCCATACAGCATGGTTGTTCTGTAACACAGAAGTTCTGTTGCAGAAGCAGCAGTTAAGGAGTGAGGGGACACATGGATGTTGCCGTTTATCTGTTTGGTGCATGTTTGGTGGTTGAAGACTAGAATGTAGCAGAAATGGGAGTTCTAAGTTTCAACAAAGGTGTGGCATCCTGATAGCACATTCCTCCAAGTCCTATAGTATCATTTGCTTCTGCAGTTTGGACAGGCCTGCAGCAATCTTGAGCAGCTCATTAATCAACAGCTGTTTTAGCTTGTAAGATCAGTCTCCACCCCCCTTAAATAAGTCTAGACTTAGAATTTATCTTCAAATTTTATCTAGTAGATAATTCTTCCAAGGACACTCATTCACACAGGAAGAAATACAAAGTATGCTAAAAGAATTTATTATAGAGGGTGTGAACATTCTGTGTCAAAGCTAGGTCCTATTGCAATACTTGAATTCAAAGTAGTACATTAACCCTCTAAGGCATAGACTGTACATGTATGTTTACAAACTCTTTTAAGTTCTGGCTAGTTACTACTGCTCTGATTATAATTTCTGAAGCATATGCTAATAAAGCTTTTGTAACATTAAAGACATAGGAATATGTTGCAGTTTTCTTATTGCATAATCATTTCAGAAGAACACTAGAAGTTTGTTGGTTTTTTTTTAGGGAACTTGTACATCAAATTGTTGCTTCTTTATTCTAGCAACTGCTAATTGATTTAACATTTTCCCTCAAGCATAAGGGACTTTGTGATATCATCTTTGGCTCAATTTCTTCTAGCATGTTAAAAAATCTTATGGCAGTTGTACAAATTCTTAAGATACGTGTCTCTTTTATGCAGCTAGAAAAACAAAGTTTAAAATTTTAATTGTAAGAGTTATGAAGGTTGTGCTTTCATTGTACATGAGTGTTAGCAATAAGTCTGTATACTTCTGCAGAAGGTATTTGACTCTGCATCTTTTGTGTAATCAGTCTGTACTTCTGACAGCCCTGAGAGAATTTTATTCAAAGCTGGTCTGTAGCTGAACTTTTTTTTAAAGTATATATTATACTTCTATCCCCAGCTTGTGACCACTCAAGGTTCAGTCTGTGGTTCATGTTGTACTGTAGTTACCATGTTTCGGCCAAATTTTGCTTCCAAGTAGTGGTGAAAGAAGGAGAGAGCCAGGAAACACACTTTTAAGAAACATTGGATATAGGAAGCATGGATAGGAGAGATGGGTTGTGGAGTGTCTTAAGGCTGCATGTTTAAGTCACAATCCACCTAAGCACAGTCGGCTTTAATATCTTCAGCAGCAGCTCTGCAAACTGGATATTTCTATATTGATTGGTTTCAGCACCAAGTTCTACACTTTGGTGACTAGCAGAGATCATAACATCCAAACAGAATTCCTATGCTGTTTGTATAACCTACAAAAGGAGGTAGGAGCCACGCAAATAGCATGGTAAGGGTTCTGCCTAATTTACTAGTTTGTAAATGACCACACAGACAAGGCTTTTTTCCTACTTTGTGTAGAGTGGACTTCCTTTCTTCATTTTGGATTTTTACTCTTTTCTCCAAATCTTAGCTGAAATTGGTCCTTTAGAAAATGTGAAGAGAATATACTGCCACTCCTCAATCTAATCTAATTGCTCAGAAGTTGAAGGACTCATGAAACACCCTAGCCAACTCAGTTTCTGCCCTGTCTTTTCACATGATTGACCTGAACCAAACCCTCCTAAAAGAGTGACCTGGTCACGGGAAGCTCTTGGTCATGAACTTCTCTACTTCAGTTACTTACTCTACAAATTAATTTATTGAGATGTAGAGATAGGGACCATTTGCCTGTTAGTTTAGAGAGGGAAGTCCTGTCTTGCAGTCCGTTGTGCAGCATGTATCGTTTTATTTAATAGCTGCTGTCGCAAGAACGAGAGTCCTGCTTGCTTTCCTCCTGTCTGCAGCATCTCCTTTGTACTATGTGGAGGCCTGTCTGCCAAGTCTGAAGATGCCTGGTGAGTCAGACTCCTTAGGTGTGGAAGATGTAATTCATAAATCCTGAAAGGCCTTAGATGTAGCACTGTATAATTGCCATTGCCTAACATAATCAGGAGTGTAGCTTCCTGAATCTCAGCAGAAGTGCTGAGAATCTGAATTTTTGGACTTGGGCACCTAAGTCTCTGCATAGATGTATTCTGAATTGTGTGCATTTTGAGATTGTCCTTGTAGACTGCTTTACTCGTTAGGATTACTGGTTAAGCTTGAAAATACTTCCTTAAAATAAGGGAGGCAGATTAAAAATCACTTTAGCTGTTGATGACATATTGTAGATTCCATGATGGAACCACGTTTCTGTTAATAGGTAGTGATACTCATAAATCCTGGCTACCCTTTTCTGTACTAGCTTCCCAAAATAGTCAGGCTGTCATCAGCGAGGCAGAAGGAAACCCTAGCAAGTAAGGCAGGAGGTGGTGTAGGAGAAGCAGTGGCATAGCTCTGCTGCCAGGATTGTTGGCTGTGCTAAAGCAGTTGTATGAAGCTGGTTATTCCAGCTCTGCAGCCTCGTTCTGCCAACAGAGGAGCACAAAGTAGCTGCATACAGGATGAACTTTTGATCACACTTTTATGTGTATATGCATAATATATAAAGTATATGTCCATATGTCCCTTCGACTTCCAGCACATAGTTTTAAGGTTGTTCACAGAATCTTTTGAAGTGTTGTTTCCCTTGTTAAAATAGCTCATTAAAACCACGTCTCCATAGGTATGTATATTTAGAGTTAAAAAAACATTTTGTCCTGTACATGTTTTTATATTCCATATAATTACAGCGTATTTATCTGAAGTATTTCGCAAGTAGACTTTTGTGTAATACTGGTAGAAGATTAAGTAATAGCTGCTTATTAGCACTATTGCACAAGAACATCAAATGTTATTGTGATGTTCTGAGATTTGAGGTACCAAGCATGCTTTTGGCTGCTTTGTTCCTGTGACCTTTACGCTCTTCTGGATAATATAGCAGTTCTCTAACGATGCACATGTTTTCCTTTACACAAATGCCAGTAACCACTTGAGCAGGGTACTTGATTCCAGTTTTGATGGGTGGTGCCTATAATGGACAACAGTAGTGTATCCAAGCCAAGTTGGCCATCTTTGTGCTTTACAATGCCAAAAACTTCAAAGCCTCTTCCTTTTAGAACTCTAAAGTAATACAAGTTTGTGTTTCTTCATATCATCAAACTTAATTATTGGCAATAAGTAACTGCTGGCAGGAGCAGCGCATCACATGGCTCCATTTCTGCTTTAGAAAAGGTCAGCATATGGCACAAACACTTTGCTGTATTATGCAGCCTTGTACTCTGATCACATAACACATGCTTCAGAAAGCATTATGCAATCTTATACTCACTGATTAATGACTGCTTGCACAAGAAGTTTTTCATTACCCTGAATGCTATCATCCTGGGAATGATTAACTTTGTGACATAACTCTCGTCACACAAATACAGAAGGTTCAAACAGAGCCTCAAAATAATGTGTTTCAGAAATAACACTTTCCTGCTTAGTACTGTGTACAGTTCATGATTAACAACTGCTTTAAACCTTCAGAGTTGAACAGAAAAGCCTATTTATGAGAACTGAAAACAAAGTTTATTTTGGGGGTTTAAAGTTTTACCCAAGATGAATTTTTGCACACAGCAGCATCTCATCTGCAGTGTTTTCCTTCTGCTTGTGTAAGTTTGAATTTCCTGAGAAAAATCTGTGCCAAATATTTTCAGCGTTCAGCCAGTGAGTTAAACAGAACAAGTCAAATCTAGCCCTTATTTAGACTAGCAATTCCATGTGTGTAAAATGACTCAGTCTAGTGTGTTCAGTATTATAGTTCATACAGCTGTGTACTTAAATAAGTGTAGTTATAGTAGTTAATTCCAAATAATTTCTGATTTTTCTGCAGATGGAGTAGGAAAGCAAAATGTGGTCCCAAATGCAGTGGCTTGCAAACTTGCACTCTGAACATGGCTACACATTAAAGCTTAACATTTTCGTGTTCTGTTGATTGATCATTCCATGTTAAATTTTGCAGATTCTGATATTAGAAAGCCTAATGACAGTGTATCATGGATCTTGTCATCTTAAAGAGGAAGAGCCTATAAAAAGGAATGTTCCTTACCATATTCCTTTCCATGTGAAAATTCATCCTTCGTTTTGAGGTAATGTCAATTGCTACCAGTTGTCTATGTTTCAACAGCTTTGTTAAGGAGAAAGTAGTTTGGATCAGTTTTCACAAGGAAGTAACTGTATTAAACTTCAACTTACTAATTTGCCTTTAAATGTCAGACTAAAAAAAATATGACATCTGCTTTTCTCTCTCCTGTAAGTAACAGAAAGTCACATTAAATAAAGCTGATTTAAGTCTTCTCAATAAAGCAGATGGTATAGGATGTCACCACATGACAGGCAGGTGTGCCATTTCTTCAGAAATTAGTTTCATTGAGAGCAACTGGAGAAGGTAAACATTGACCTTCAGTCTGATCTCTAATTTTTGCCTTTTCCTGCATTCCAACTCCTACAAACAGTAGCAAATCTAAAGGAAACAGCCTCTGACTAAGCATTAGCTACCAGTGTGCCCTCATTATAGCTGAGGGCTCTTATTCTCACTTAGCCTACGTGCAGAGTCAGTGAGTCTTTCAGCTGTGATGATGAAATGCCTTGCATTTCTTCCTGGAATAGTATGCAGATAAGAGGCCACTTGTTATGTTGAGGTTTCAGATGAACTCCACCAAGGGTTTCAAAACTCTTTGTCACAATTATATCAGATTTCTTTAGCAACCAATTCATTTCAGACACTTTTAAGATAAAAAGGGAAGAGATGTTTTATTTTCCCTTGAGGTTTCACTGTTTAAACCTTTACAGGATGTGACTGGATAGTTTATACGCGGCCTGAATTCATTACTTTTAAATAAAACTAGTTAATCAAAACGGATCTGTTCCTCTCTTGAAATTCACTATTTATACTCCCCTATGTGTATCTATAACTTGAAAGAAACAAAATCTCGTGTTTGTGCTGTGCTACTAGAAAGATCCTGATCTGCAAGCTCAGTTGCTGAGTTCCTTGAACTCATTCTGGGTCCAGGAAAAGCTGAAAGTTCCGAGAACCTTGCAGCACAGAAAGTTAATCCTTTATCCTAGGGTTGAGTTCCGATGCTAGGACATGTGTGCACAGTATACGCCCAGCTGCCCTAAGTATTGCTTAGCAGCATTGGAAGAACCTGTTTGTGGGATCATTTTGCACCTACTTAGGTGATTCCGTGCAACTTTAATGCAATCAAACAAATCACAAAAGTGTCCAAACCGTAAAAGTAAGAGGAATCTGTGAAATCATCAATATGCTTAGTAACAGCAGTAATTGTACATTATTGTGAGGAAAGGAATTTATTGCCTGGCATAACTAGTGGATCGTGTGCAGGTGACACAGCTCTCTCTGCTCGTTCTTAGACACTAATTACACTTTGGAATCTGTGATGTGACCCATTTCTGTTTGTTTATTAAGGATGACATTAAGTCAGTTACAACTTGCCTTTCCACTGGATCAGCATGCCAGTTGAGATGGATGCAGTCAGTAGGATAACGAGGCCTAAAACAATAAATTTGAGTAAGTTGCAGGTAAGTATTTCATATTCAAAAAACCCTAACAACTCAAGCTGGCATCTCTCCTTGGTCACTTCCTCTGCAGTCCTTTACATTTATTGATATTAACTGGGAATTAAAAACTAAATTCCATTTCCTCCGAAGACAACGAAATATTCTTTTTCCATTTGCATAATGGAATGTTACTTAAATGCCTTCCAAATAAATACGTAATTCCCATGAGGTCACTAGGGATCTTGCCTCTCCATAGTGTGATCTCTCTTCTTTTTTGTCCTGCAACTGTGCTTCAATGAAGAGGGTTGTTTTAAAAGATCCAGAAGACACTAGAGTTGTCAAATCTACTACTTCCGTGAATTACTTTTTTCTTTTTCTTTTCCTTTCTCAGGGTAGTGACTTCCTTGACTCCTGAGTCAGAAAAGAGAAAAATTTTCCCTCATGAATAAATTAATTTGTAATTGTTTACTAGAGGTAAACGAATCATGGACATCACTATCCTTGCCAGAACAGGATAAACCAACAATGCTAAGTTTCTCCATTATTTTTTAAGATCTCTTTTTGTCAAAGGGTTCAAAGTCAGCCTAGATACTGTTGCTGCAATATTCGTCATCAGATCTTTTGAGTGTTAGACAGTTTTCACAAAAATTCGGATCCACCAAGGATAAATATGAATTATTGGCATCTCCTTTTTAAAAATGCTGTAGTTGTGGGCTTTGATTTTAATTAGATACCACGATGACTAATTTGTTAGAAATGGTACTTCCAAAGCATCTTTGTTTTGCAAAATCAGTTATTTAAAGTCTTCTTATGTATTGTTTGAAGCATCTTGTTGGGGTTTATCTTATTTTTGTCTTTAGAAGATTTGATATTAATATCTGAAAAAGGCATTATTTTTTCATGGAGTATCACAGGGGAAAAAACAACCCACAGAGCCTTTCTTGAAAATTATACTAAAAAGGTAATGCTGCTCTGTGGTTCAAAACCCTGAAATGTTTTTAACTGAAATTACTACACTTTAAAGTTCATCATCTTTACACAGAACCAGTGAAGACAATCCCACCAGTGCTCATACTAGTGAAACCTGTTTTCTTCCCATCTTTGACCTTTGCCACCTTCTTCCCATTTTTCCATGCAATCCCTGATCCTGCTGCCCGTGACATCCCCTGCTGAGGAGAGGGGAGCGTGTGTGCGATCTATCCCCATATGTATGTGCTCTTTGTGGCTGGAGCCCTCAAAGAGAAAGTGTGGTGACCAGGTTATATGAGTTTTTCTCCAGGAGGCAGGTGGGAAGGGGACGCCAGCTTAAGGCTTTGTCTTTTATCAAGCCACTTACAGAAAACTAATGGATCATCTTCCTCTACCTCTTTCAAGGGCAGTTTATGTTGTGTAAGGGTTCGAAAGATACAAGGGTGAGGACCGACTGATAGTGATAACATTACTTTGTTTCCTAAGGCTATGGATGCATGGGTAAGGTATAGGGGATAACTGTGCTGCTGGGTTTTATCTTGTTGTGCAATCATTAAAGCTGTCAGAGGCACAGACTCTGCTGAGGATTGAGAAACTCTGGTGACAGGCTTCAGCCAACAAACAAGAATCCAGGTCCTGGGCTGACTTGAACTGACACAGTAATGTATTATTACCATTATCCAAACTAGCTGGATGCAAACCAGGTCAGATTTCTTTACATGCACTTGCAAATCCTAATTGCAGAATAGCTGCGAAATACTCTTTCCCTACAAATCACAATGCAAGCTAAAGTAACGGAGAAAGAGAATCTGCATTGTGTCCTAAATGTCAGCTGCTTTAGGCTACTCTAAGTGTTGAAAGCAATAGCAATAGCACTTGGCAGTCTGTCATTCTTGACTGAAATGTAAATAGTTTATGCTGGTGAATTAATAGCTGATAAATAGTGTATTGAATACTTACAGGAGGTAAGACCCTGCAGTATTGTTTTGTGAAATAAACCGTGCTTGCAAGAAACATGTAACTGTGACTTTCAGTCTTGCTGTGGAGAATGTAAAAGTTTGGAGTGGGTTTTTAATGTATATTATCTATTCTTCAGAGAATTATTTCATTGCTAGGAGCAGATGGTGATTTTTAAGCCCACTGCTATTTTGGTGTGCTTAAAAAAAAAATCCTAAAAATAGACCCAAGTTGCCATATCCAGCAAAAATACGTTGTCAGCTCTTTACTGTGCTGGGATGAAAACAAATCTGTCAGCAATTTCTTGGGGTTAAAGTATCAGAACACTTGTGTGTGTGTTTTATTGTTTTTGTTGTGCTTTTTTTAAAAGAAAGCATTTTAAATGGTTTTGTAACAGAGTCCATTTAAAGCTTTAAGTATCAACAAATTATCATCTGTTGTTATGAAGACACTTAATCAGATTGATGAGACCTGCACTCCAGTTAATGTTGTGGATCAACTGCACGAATTAGACTCTGAAGTCTGTATGAGTCTGAAATCAACATCTTCAGCTCTGTTGGAATAGGCATTAAAACCCAGCCCATTGTAATTATGAAAATGAACATAAGAGAGAGTTATTCATGCAGAAATAAAAAGCATTGGTAATGTATCTTAGTCAAATATAGTTCTTATGGTTTTTTGAAAATAATATCTTGGATTAAGTGTGGCAGTTACTGAATGAGAAAGAATAAGTCTTTTGGAGTCCCTGTGCATCTGTAGGTGATTGAGATAACAGATGGATGGTACCGTACTTTCAGTACCTGCTCATTTTTGTGTAACTGTTGGCAAAAGAACAAAATATAAGGGTTCAGGTAAAAGAAGGTTATTTGTTATCTCCATAGCTTACAGACCTGTCCTAGAAGGACAGATGCAGACAACTGAACCAAAACCAGGTCTGTAAGGTAGGGATTTCATTTTGCTGATCCCAGGGCAAAACATCTGGCAGCATCTGTGTATCTGTGGTACAACTCCTTACAGTGAAATCCTGTGACGTATTAAGAATCCTCGCTGTTTGTTACAGATTGGCAAGATCAGTAATTTCCTGTATCAAGACCTTGTTTTACCAGTTTGGTGGAGTGAATCCTCACTTCCTATCAGGAGGTGCCCAGATAGATTTAAGTGTGCTAGTCGTGCCTGCTGGCAGCATCAACCCTTTTCCACTGACTGTAGAGGCAGCTTATGCTCCCCATTTTGGTCTTTCAATTCACCCATAAGTTGCATGCTTAGAACAAGCAGTATGACACTTGTCACAAAGTTCAGCATATGTTCCAGAGCAGACCTTCCTTCAAACTCCCTAAACGTCATATGCAATGTTCACTTTGACAAACTGTCTCTCTATAAAACATTGTCAGTAATGTTGGCAGCCATTATGCTGCAAGGTAGAATCAGCTGGGTTTGAAACCTAGTTGATTGAAGTGTGTCTGGAGAAGAACTCTAGAGCATACAAGCTGTCACGTGAGGGAAGCCTGGGGGAGGAAACTGAGATATATATTCTGTTGTAGTGTACTGAAGAGTATGCTTATCTCATGTGTTAAAGACCCTGAACTCAATGCCTAGACCTGGAGCTTGAGCTGTCAGATCCAGCTCATGATGACCAACACTGGCTATACAAATCTAGTGTGAGAGATTTGCTACAGGACCCTCTTGTTGCTTGATACAAGGACAGGTAGATTTTATGTGCATGGTACGGGTAAAGTGTGCTAGGGTCATGGAAGTGCTGTAGATTACAGACTCGTATCTGGTTTGGTATACATGTATTTGCTGTCAGTTTGTTGTTTCAGATGTGTAAATGTGCACTGATCAGTGTGAGAAACATCTGTGTGTTTGTTCATTCAGCAGAACCACATGGTGGCGTGTCCCAGGTCTAGCACTGTACAGCACCCCAGGACTGGGTAGGACAGACTGTGAGTGGAAGGGGAAGAAAGGAAGACACATGGAAACATGGAAACATTTTGATTTCTGAAACAATTTAAAGTTTTTGTAACTTCAGAACTAGTAAAATTTTGTTTAAGGAAAACTCTTCTCCTTTGACTTTTAGCCTTGCACAGCTTGACTTTATTTGACCACAATTCTCATTATCCTAGCATTATCTTCTAAGTAAGACTGATCCTGAACTATTGTCATTTTCCTTGCCTCCCAAACACTGGTCTATCTGTTGTCATTTTCTTGCAGAAACAAGATCACTTCCCTTCTCACACCAACTTGTTGGTATTAAAAGCCTACCTTTGCTAAACAGTTTTGTTATCCCACAATCTTGAGGTTTAAAAATAGTGTGGGGGGAAAAGGCTGCTTCTACCAGGACAGGCATAGGATACTCAACTCCATTGATGGTTAGCTTCTCTAGGCACAACCACATGGTCCACAGTGGTTTTGAGATAAACTTTCGGATATGCAAAGTCAGCCACTGTCTTTGCTGGAATTAAATAAGGAAGATGAGCTGAGAAAGTGTTTTCCATGTGAATTTTATGGCATTCACATCACCTTAACCCAATGACAACCTCAAAGGAGATGAAAAAGGTCACTAAACAAATAAATTCTTATGTTCTTGGCAGCAGGTCTTGCTTTGCAAACATGAACTTTTGGCAGATTTCTACATTTTACTCATCCTTAACTGGACACTGAGGAAAAGAATCAAAATCAAAGTTGAGGATATTGAGTTGCACTGACCCAAACACACACGCTAGCTGAAGTTAACAGGGCTTACATGTCTTAGCAGAAGAGAAGGCAAGAGGTCGGATCTGCCTGCCTAAAAAGATGCACAAATTTTCTTTTTTAAGGTTTACAAAGAGATTGTTGTTTAAAGAGAACAGGATATTAGCAGAAATTAAACTAAACAGACTTTATTGTACCTAGTATTTTTTTGTAAAAGGGCATAGGCTACTGACAGGTATGTAATTTTGTTTGTGCATTTTTGAGCATTCATATATATATATATATATATATATATATTACACACATGCATAGGGACGTGTAAGTTCTTTTCAGCAGCACCCTGTCTCCAGCATGTGTCAGTATCTCCAGGTGCATGTAAGCCATCTGAACTCTACAGCCTTAATTGCATAACGCAGCTATATTACAAAATATTACCACACCAAGATTGTTTACGTTATTTCATAACAAAAAGAAATAGTATTACAGAACGTTTTTAGCCTTAAGGGAAAATTACTAATTATTTAGAACACTGTCTGTGTGTGTTTGTATATGGTGTACAGGGGTATATGAACCTCATTATGGAAAAATGTAAGGGTGGATTAAAGCAGAATCCATGGGATACAGCCCCAAGGTCAGAGGAGTTTCAACAGACAGCAATGTCAGAAGCTAAGCAGAAAATGCTAACACAGTTGATTATGAAGAGCTTATTGGGGTGGTGTGGGCCACTTGAGGGGAAAAGTGTCTCTTTTGAAGGGGGAGCATCTGTGTGAATGGCCGTCATAGGCCTGATTAGAGGACAGGTCACATCCAGAGGATGGCTTTGGTAGACAGCAGATGTTTGAGTCTCCCAGCGTAATCCAGACACTGACATTAAATTTCTGCATTCTCTAGACAGCAAGTGGGTTGCTGACATCTGAGACAAATTAATTCGGTTATCTCTCTTCTCTCTACTAATCCACATTTGTTTCTTGCTTCAAGGCAGTAGTGCGATTGCTGGGCTACTGCCTATACTCTTCTGGGTTAGAGATACCTGTTAGTCTGTAAAGTTCTGTTTTGTTTTTCATGACTGTCAAGAAAAAGACCTGCGTTCTTGTTTCTACTCATACAATTGCTTCTTTATGCCATCTCATCACCAAAATGGACATCCCCTGACCCTCAGATGTGTGCCCCAGTTTTCTGCCTGTGGAGGCTCATGCTTTTCTGCAGCAATTGATGCATTCCCCTGGTCAGCATCAGTAGTGCAATTCTAGCAGTTTTGAAGATTCGCTCCCTTAGCCTGAGGCACCCAGGATGCTTTCCTGTGAAATGAAGTGTTACATTTCTTCAGGAAAAGAGGTGGTGGCTTCTCATTGTCCCACGTGAAGGTCAAAAAACAGCTCCAGGTATGCTGAAAAAGAAAGTGCTATTATTTTTTGTATTGACTTCACCCAATGAGTAATCTAGAAGTATAGTGAAATGCATGTCATCTACCCTTCAAGGGCTTTCTATGTTTTAAGACTGGGGCTTGGGCCTGAACAAGGTGGCTTAACTAAGAAAGTTTTGTGTTGTTCTGGAGTGCAGCATTCAACACAATCTTGTAAGGGTTCAGATGCCTTCATGGACAGACAAAGGCTGAGTGTTTTGAGGATTGTAATGTGTGTGTGCGTGCGTAGTTCTTTTTTTCTCTGAGAGTCAGAATTTGCTTGTTTCAAGGGTTTGAAAAATACTGGGTTTGATACATACTTAGGCCTAATTCTTTTATAGACTTGTGTTTATTTCTCAGTATCCTAATGAATGATGCATTACAAGATATGAAAGGCTGTCTGCAAAGTGCATGGAGCTCTGCTAGAAATAATGATGATGTCTAGTGTAACAGTAGGAGACTGCATATTGTGGCAATGGACCCTCCAGACTTTGAAGTTAAAATGTGCATCTGGTATGAAATACAGTTTTTTTAAGTGCTTTTCATGGCTTTTTGTTCATCTCTTGCGATTCTAGATTAATGCATTGAAACAAATGAAAAAACATCCCTACAAGCAGTATATGGCACTGCAGCGCATAGTCTCCTTGTGGAGCACCACCTGGAGAGAGTGTTCTCAGAAGGTATTGTGGTGTGGTGGGCTGAAATTCCCCTCCCACGTTAACAACACCAGGCTATCTCAGTTCAGAAGCAAATGAAGCTGTATTTACAGGCAAAACTACAGTCTACAATGGAAAGCAATGAATATGTACAAATACACAGTATTTACAGTACTTACAAATATGTGCAATTAACAGAAACAGCACAAAACCCTCCTGGCCAAAGCCAGGAAAGCTACCCCTCTACCTCCCCCTTCTCTGCCTTCTCCAGACCCCCCTGGCAGGAAGAAGAAAGACAAGGAGTAGAGACGTTGTTAGAACTTAGCTTTTCAAGGTCAGTATGCCAGTGTGTTATCTTCGAAAGCAAAGCCAGAAGAGAAACACAGACTGCCCACCAGAGAAACCAGACAGACTAACTAAGAGTACTGACTCTTAAACATTTCTGTCTCCCCAATGGAAGTGTTTAGAGTAATCATTATTTTGCTTTCTTGCACCCAATTGTGATTTATTTACATTCTTTTACTTTTCTGCTCGAACTCCCTGAAAAGAAATTAAAGGCATGGCCTTAAAACCACAGAAGGCAAAGAAAGGTCTGGATGATGGATGAGAGGAGAGTGTCCACAATCTCTTTCTCATGGTTCAGCTGTCCTAAATTCTGGCCCACTGAATTGGGACGGTGGTGTTAGATTGGTGGAGTGGAAACTTTGGCATTAGTGGGAGGAATTCCCCTCACAGGACAGGGGAAGAGTAAGGGGGCTTGAATTTGTGCTCTGCTGCCATCTTTCTCCTCCAGCTGAGCTATGTCTGTAGAGAATGGGGTCTTTATGATACATAGAGGTGGCCTGGAGCTTAGTGAGTGACACTTGCAATCAGGATATACAAGATGCTTCTGACCTTACTGTTGTGTTGCATAGATAAAGAAGGCTAGTACTTAACCCAGGGGAATGATAGAATTTAATTCCTGCACATCATCTTGAGGCTTTCTAATGCAGAGAAAAGCTGTAAATACTTTTTTTGGAGGCCAGTGCTGTGTTTGTGCTCATTCATCTGTGTCCATATAATACAGGCTTCTTGTGAAATACTCAGAAGACACATTACAGAAGTGCATAACTCAAATGTCTCCATTAAATTGTGTAGCAGCTAACACCATCCAAACATTTTCCATGTTTCTAATATACCTCTTCCTAGGTTGTGAGTCCCCACTCCCATATTTCTGCAGTCCGTTCCAGGCACCTCCATATCTCAGCCATCTATAAGACAATATAAGACTGACTGCTCAGAAGGTGTCTGACTACTTCCAGGTGTCTGACCATGCAGGACGTATTTTCATTTGGTGGTGGTGGATCAAAGTGTTAACTTGGTATACCATACCTGAGCTGCTTGTTTTTCAGGCCTGGTGTAGCATGATTTTGGTTTGTGTTTTGGTGTTTGGATTTTGGTTTTGTTTTTTTTTTGTTTGGTTGGTTTGGTTTTGGGTTTTTTTGTTTGTTTTTAATTTATTTATTTCTGTTATGTCTGTGCATCTGACTCCTCTTCCCCTAAACACAAGCATACCTCTGCATGTAGGAAAGAAGGCAGAGCACCAAGGTTGGCCAGGTTACCCATAGCTACTAATAGAGAAGTTTTTATGAAGACCTTGCCTGCAATTGCTGTTGACAGTCATATGGACTTAATTTGTGAGTGACTAAAGGGAGTTAGAGACGCAGCATCTGAAGGAGGGTCTTGCTTTTACCACACATGTGATGTACCAGCACACCCCCCTTCATTAAGCTTTCTCTGAGTAGGCTTCTCTTACAGTATTCTTTGAACTCACTTGTAGGGCTACATTTGTCAATTATTTCAATAGTCAAATAAATGACATCTTCTGCTACTATTTATACTATCAGAGTTTTCATCCTTGGAAATGAGAATAAAAGAGTTGTACACACTAAAATACATCTCACAACTGCATATACCAGCTATCTGCAGAATCGATGCAAGTATGGCCTTGTCTATTTAATAAGTATTGAAAGGAGAAAATTACACGGACTGTGGTCATCTCTTGTTCCTCAAGTCATTTTATATTGGAATTATGAACTCACAGTAAAATGAAATCCAAAGATGGCAAAATGGATCGAGTTGTTCATGTGCTAGTTTGTAGCTGCATGCTACTGGATTTCTGTGACTGGTTTAGGCTAGCGCAGCAAAAAGTAGACCCATCTGTGCCCATGTTGTATGCTAAAATTAACAAATGCTCATTCTTGAGAGTCCAAGCAAAACAAAACACTGTTTCATGAAGAAGTTTTGTTAAACTACAGTTCAGTTCTCTGTTATCATCAGTCAGCATGCAGCTTCTCCCCACCAGAAGCAACTCCAGGTGGCATAGCATTGCTTGAGCTGTTAGCAACACTCTGAAGAATGGTATCCTGTACAGAATGGGAGTACTAGTTGACAGAACATGAGCCAGCAGTGTGCCCAGGTGGCCAAGAAGGCCAATGGCATCCTGTCCTGTATCACAAATAGTGTGGCCAGCAGGACCAGGGAAGTCATTCTGCTCCTGTACTCAGCACTGGTTAGACCAAACCTTGATTACTGTGCCCAGTCTGGGCCCCTCAGTTCAAGAAAGATGGTGACTTGCTTGAACGTGTCCAGAGAAGGGCAACAAAGCTGGTGAGGGAGTGGCTGAGGGAGCTGAGATTGTTTAGCCTGGAGAAGAGGAGGCTCAGGGCAGACCTTATTGCCATCTACAACTGCCTGAAGGGAGGCTGTAGCCAGGTGGGGGTTGGTCTCTTCTCCCAGGCAACCAGTGACAGAATGAGAGGACACAGTCTCAAGCTGCACCAGGGGAGGTTTAGGCTGGATGTTAGGCAGAAATTCTTCACAGAAAGAGTGATTGGCCATTGGAATGTGCTGCCCAAGGAGGTGGTGGAGTCACCATCCCTGGAGGTGTTTAAAATAAGACTGGATGAGGCACTTAGTGCCATGGTTTAGTTGATTAGATAGCTTTGGGTAATAGATTGACCTTGATGATCTTGAGGGGCTTTTCCAACCTGGTTAATTATGTGATTCTGTGACTGTAATATTTGAGCTTTGTTTATACCTCCCACCCTGTTAGTTAAAGGGTGTGAGTAAACAGCACCTGTGTGGGACACAGGTAGTTTTATTGCTGGCTTTAATGTCTGGAATGGCATTGGTAACATTAAAAATGCAGCATAACTTAAATATACCAGTCATATTTTTGAAGTACATTTAGAAGAACTGGCACAAGTACTCTTCACATGAGCATTAACTGTCTGCATAGCTGGAGTGATGATTCCAGGAAGGAATGTGCAATTCTGTAAAATACACATTAATATACTTCATGTATTTATGTATCAGTAACATGTCTCTATTAAATATAGACACTAATGTATTAATTAATATGCAATTAATGTAGTCACACATATACTTTTTGTGCCATCATATATGAGGCTAATTTCAAACAATTTTCATGGAAAGAAAATAGTCTCTGTACCTGACTTTCTAGCCTCCTCTTCAGGTCCAAAAAGTAAATTTGAATGTCACATGTGACTTCTCCAGTGTTATTGCTGAGCCTTCCATCAATGCCAAGGCTGGCCACACAGCAGGCATTCTGGCTTTCCTGAGCAGCTCTACTAGTGTGGCACAGCCCTGCCTTTGAGGATGTGTGATGGTAGGACCATGACATGGCTCAGTACAAACCCAGACAAGCCTTAAGATATCTAGACAGAGTCCTTTTCTCTCCCCTCCTTCCTGCAGGAAAACAGGGCAGTGCAGGAAAAGGAACAAGGGGGATGCTTATCTGGGGTGAGAGCATGTAAGCTGACACTGCTCCCCCAGATACAAGGTCCTTGCTTGTGCCTTCTATGGCCTGGCAGAACGCTTTCCATTGGGCAGCTACACGTTAGCTTCAGAGCCCCACTGGACCAACCGATCTCTGGCAATTTGTGTATATACCAGTGGTTAGGTAGCCTTGCCTTGCCTTGCCTTGCTCAAGCTTGTTGAAGCCTTGCCTTGCTTCAAGCCTTGCCGTCTGAAGTTGCCGTGCCCTGCCTTGAGTGTCTGGTCCAGAGCCTGGGATAAAGCCACGAACCATACACGTGCAAGCCGGAGAAGCCACAAGCCTAGAAACCAGAGTCACCGAGCCTGCTTCCCCTTGCCACCAGAATCGTGCCGTGCCTCAGTTTACCCAGGAACCAAGCAAGTGCCTGTTGCCAAGAGCATCGTTAACTGCCTGCCGTCCGCTGAAGCCAGACCAGCCTGGGACCACGCGGTAAACCTTTCCTGCCGGCAATCTGCCGTGCTGTGCCCTACGAGAGCACCCCAAAGCTAATGCAGCAACAGCAGCATCCCTTGTATGGGTGAAACTAGCTGTGAGTAACTAGTTAACTCCCCTTTGGGTTTAACGGTTCTTATCGAGCCTCCTCCCCACTGTAACTGAGCACAAACTGCTCTCAGGGATCTTCTCTTTCCAAGTTGTTGCCTCCTAATTTGCATAGAATAGTTTTGTATTTGCCCTGAGACTGCATAATTCCCTTTATGAATATATCTTCCGACAGTACAATGATCCTTTTAATGAGTTTTGACATATTTCATATTAATAAAGGGCTATTGTTATTATTAATACCCATTTGCCATATAGTTTATTAATTATTGTTGTGAGGGTAATTAATAAATACTCCTCCCTTTGACCGCAACAGAATGAAAGAACAGTTTAATTCCCATTATTGTCCTGTCAGGCTTGTGGCTGAAGAATAGTACCCAGCAGTGATGCCTTTTGGTCAGGAATTGATTTACCTAATCTGACAGGATTAGAGCAGAAGTTTGTTTCAGGTTCTTCCTCAGACACCTTGTATGTGTCTTGCAAAGTTGCAGCTGTTCAGCTCCACTCTGTTAACTGGCATTTCACAGGGCTACGGTATTTCATCTTCTGACTTCGGCCAACTAGCCAACAGTTAGCACTTCTAACTATGATGTCAATCTATAAATTATAGCCTCAGCAAAATCCCGGTATATAATCTGATAATTGGACTGTCATTTTCAGAGAAAGCATGCTTTTGTCCACTGTAAATATGCCACACAAAATTTAAGAGTTATAGTCAGTTTCTTTTATCAGTCATTGTTGCTTCTTTGCACTGAGATAGTCTCACAGTGAGTAAAGTCATAGAATCATTTTTGGGATGATCTTTGGGGTCATCAAGTCCACCCATAACCCAGCTACCGTGACCACTAAACTATATTCTGAAGCACCACATCTACACACTCTTGAACACCTCCAGGGATGGTGACTCCACCACCCCCCTGGGCAGCCTGTTCCAATGCGTCACCACTCTTTCAGTAAAGAGATGTTTCCTAATATCCAATCTAAACCTTTTGTGGCACATCTTAAGCCTATTTCCTGTCATCCTATCCCAGGTTATCTGGAAGAAGTGACCAACAACAGCATCACTACAACATCCACAGCGTTTCCCTCATCCCCTAGTCATAGTCACAGAAGGTCAGGTTGGTCACACAGGACCTTCCTTTCATGAACCCATACTGGCTGAGCCCAATCCTACCATTATACTGCATTTGTTGTGTGAGCATGCTCAAGATGAAGCACTCCATAATCTTCCTTGGTACCAAGGTCAGGCTGGTAGTTCCTTGGATCCTCCTTTCAGCCCTTTTTGTAGATCAGTGTTGCGTTGGCAAGTTTCAAATTGTTTGGCACCCACCCTGTTAACTGAGACTGCTGGTAGATGATGGAGAGCAATCTGGCAAGTTCCTCTGCCAGCTTCCTCAGCACTCTTGGGTGAATCCCATCCAGTCCCATAGGCTTGTGAGTAGTAATGTATAATAGCATAAATGACACTTATTACAATAATATAATATTGTCATGGTTTGGGTTGAATCTGCTGCTGATATTCAATACCAATGCTGCTGTCCTGCCAGCTTCAAAGTGAAAATGCTGGATGGAGCAAAGCATAGGGGGGCCTGAAGTCCAGGTTGTAACATGAGAGGCTCCCTGCCCTGGTTGCTACTTCTGGTTTCCAGGTTTGAGGTGTTGGCCTTTTCTGCTGGGCAGGCTGTGAGTCTGGGTGTGGGGAGGTCCCTGGCTTCTGCTGCTGCTGTTTTGCTGTGCTTTTCTGCAAATAGGCTAAATTAATTGTGAATCTTATCATCTTATTAAACTCTTGTTATCTCAAACCTGAGGGGTTTTTTGGTGTTACTTTCCCTCCAATCTGTGTGTAGAAAAGGGGACTTGTGAGAGCAGGCTGTGTTAACCCAGCAGAAGTTTAATAAGTGATACTCTGATTCTTTATTCTTCTGCTCGGAAGGAAGGAGGATCAGGAGGCATGGTAACTAATCCAGCTGGAATATGTAGGTTCTTGCCTGTCCTTAAAATAGAAGCTGGGTGTGGTAGTGGTACTTTCTGAAAGTAGAGTCTGTACTTCCTAAAAATAAAGTTAATTTATCAGTGTAAGCACTATGAAATACCAGCCTATAATCCTCTTCATCTTCAGTGGAATTCAGAGCTGCTTCTTGTTGGTCAGGATGAGGCAGATATTTTTGGCAGCTTTCAGTAAAATAGATTCTGGTAAAACTGAGTGTTATCCTGACAGGGCTTTTTGTCTTTGTCCTCTGTTAGGTTGTTAGAAGGACATAATGCAGGAAATAAACTGGTTTGTTTGCTTGTGGCATTATTAATTAGCAAAAGTCAAATGGACATCCAAATACACTGAAATGGTATTAATTGTACATGCACAATACTGGCTTATATTAGTGATTCAAAATGATTCCTTCTTTGAAAAGCCTGACAAGGAAAAGTTCACATTGTGTGAAGACTTACACATTTTTTGACTTTATGTGACTTGACTAACTGTGGAACTAAAGTTAACTACCTACATAAAACTTGGTAGGAATGGGACTTTATTTTAATCCTCAGGATGAAAAAAAATCTTCAGATCTTGAAGTTAATTTATACAATTTCTAACAGGGCAGAGTTGATAGAGTTCAGATTAAAGGGTAGGGGTAGGTCTTAGGTTTGTGTCACATGGTTTCCTTCACCTCCTCTTGTGTATTTCTCAACCATAGTATTGTTCATACCAAAACCCTGAATTTATCTGTGATAATGCACTTAAGTTTCATTAATGCAGAGGTAATTTTTTTTTTTTTTAACTGAAAAGGTTATATAGTTTGTGGACCCAGTTTGTGTTGCAAAGTGGAGCACAAATAACCCACACAAAGCTCTGTGTTGTGATGCTCGGTGTTATTGGTACCCACAGCAACTTGTATCTAAAACAGTTAACATTATGATCTGTTCTTCATGTTTCCCAGAATGGAACATTTTGCGTTTTTGTTATTTTTGTTTCATCAGTGTTTTACTGATAAACCTTTAGCAAAGACACTGTCTTGATGTTGCTGCTATCCAGTTTGTATTTGGTCTTAGCTCCTCTGTCTCCTGTACTGACTCAAAGTGTCCTGAAGTGGAGGAGGTAGCCATGGAGGTCTTTTCTGACACCAAACCTAGACTAGTTTTCAGTTTTGAAGGGCTTTTCACCCTAATCGCAGAAGCACCAATGCTCTAGCTCAAAAACAGTATTTTATTCAATTAGAAAATACTAATTTACAACAACACACAAAATTACATATATCTGAAGATATCTCACAGAACCATTGAGCTCTGGCCCCAAAGTCTTGGCTTTTATTTCCTCTAAATAGACCCTGTTCTGTTTTCTCTATGCCTGTCATATTGAATGAGTAACAGGCAACAGCACAGGACCAGGACTCGTGTCCCATGTATCATGTAAAACAAAATAGACTTGTGAGGCTAGAACGCCATCAAGTGCTCCCACAGTCACAAAGCTGAAATGGACCAGCCAAAGTTCCAATATGAAATTGCAGCCTCCAACTCAAAATATGCTCAGGGGTTTGTTTTTACATCTAATATGTACTAATATGTACTATTCTAGTGCTTACTTGGTGTGTTCTGTAAAATACAAATTTCTTGTTGCCCTGCCTCAGGTCCTTTCTGAGCCATCTCCTAGCCTCCCTCATTTGTTCCCCATTTCACTGTCCTTTACTAGTGAATCTTTCTGTGCCATTCTTCTCTAACCCTCCATGCCAGGGTCCTTCTGGCTGCCCTGGTATTACCACTCTGCTCAACATCAGAGTGGTAGTCATGGGCAGTGATACCCTCAGGTGTACCACATTTGCTGTCACTGAGTACTTCTTTAGCCTGTGAGCAGGACATGACATTTCAATTCTCACAAGATCCAACTGCGAATCAGTTGCATACGGCTTGTGTGCTATGTGCCTGTGTGCTGTAGATGAGAGAGAGAGAGCAACCAGATCCTCTGATAGTAGGTTAGTTGACTCATACAATTTTCTGGCCTGATGTTATCAGCAGTAGGTATGAATAATTCACCAAAGTAATGCCACTGCTGCAATTAAGAAAAAGATTATTTGGACATGCTCTCCTAAGTTACTGTAGATCACACTTCTGAGAAAACATTAGAAGGCTCATTTCGTGATACACCTTCCTTAATTTGGAGCTTAATTTATCTAAATATTGTGGCCTATGCATTCAAAAGAATGGTTTGGCAGCTGTGAAGATTGATGTGCCAGACTGTTGGTGTCTTTTCCAAATCCAGATTTGAACGGATACTGCTGATGGACTGATTGGTGATGCTTTGTGCCTGGGAAAGATAATGGTTCTTGAGCCTCCAAATGGTGATACGTGGAGTTCCCCATATGCTCATGTCCCACATCAGTCAAACACTGATTCTGGCAGATCGAAAATACCCGTGCCCTTTAGCAAGAAAGATGGATTTTGTGCATGTCTAACTAAACCAACTGTTATGATGTAATCTGCCAACAATTAATATGTCATGAACATAATTGCTTAGAGGAAATTATACAGGATTATTTAAAAGGATTAAATTATTTTCAGGTTGCCTTTTTATAGTTATCTACTGGTTGAATCGAAGAAACACAGTTGATTCTTTTCTTTCCAGCCTGCCCTTTCTAAGTACCCAGAGTGTAGTATTTCAGTAAGGATTAACTAAATTCCCTTCAAAATGTAGATGTTGCTCTCTCTGCTTTCAGGGTTATTTTGTCTGAAGTGAATTCCACTTCTCTGGTGTTTTCTGTTTTGATTCTTAAATACTGTCATAAATGTTAGGGTTTATTAAATTTCAACTTTCTATTTTTATCCATTGGTAAACACTACACCAGATGTGGGCGTGAAGGATTCTGAGAAGCTCAGGGAGTTCTGCTCTTATTGAACAATTTTATCTTTCATAACTGAGAATTTAAACTCATTTTTGGGGTTTTGTATATGCTGTTTTGTGGTTTTTTTAAGAGCTGAGAAAAACAGGCTTACGCAACTTAGTTTGCATAAGCGCAGTGAGTCATTCACATTTCTTTTTAGTGTGTGTCTCTGTGTGTGTGTTATATCACTTTATATAACCTTTCTTTGAAAAGAGCTACTGTGAATGCTAAGAATATGTTTTCCCTGCAAAAACAGAAAAGAATTGTGCCTATTAGGCAGGTATCAGCTTCTTGGTGAAGTCTTCTCATAGGTGCTTTTCTCCAGTAAGGCATTTTGGTGATTCTTCTTAAGGCTCTGGTTCTCTGTGGCAAACTTTAGGCTGGTACGTGAAGGTATAAGGGGACAGCCCTTTGTGGACAGAGATATGGATAACTCCACATGATAATGCTTCACACATGATAAGGCTTCAAATGTGTATAGTCTTTCAGCATACTATAGCTTCTGCTTTATCACTTCCTAGCATCTACGGAAGAATGGAGCTTTTAAAGCAGTGTATCAGGGCATTTTTGGAAGAAATTTGGGGCTTAAATCCTTCACCTAGCTATCAGGCACAGGTGGCAAGCATCCCCCAGCAGGCACACTTACAAAAAAGTTGCTTGGAAGGCCACATGTCTTGTGACACTACTGTTTAACTCTATGTGATCAAATGTGCCATGAATGTTTGGCTATATGGAATTTTTTGTTTTGAATGCAGTTACAGTTATTAAGTGTCAGTACAATTCAGGAGCTAGAATTGCTGTTTTATTTCACATTTCTATGTTTCAGATGCGTTTTCCTTGACAACTGATGGATGGTACTAATGTAATTACAGAATCACAGAATTGTCAGGGTTGGAAGGGACCTCAAGGATCATCTAGTTCCAACCCCACTCTCATGGGCAGGGACACTTCCCACTAGATCAGGTTGCCCAGAGCCACATCCAGCCTGGCCTTAAAAACTTCCAAGGATGGGGTTTCCACCACCTTCCTGGTCAACCTGTTCCAGTGGACTCGGGCCCACCTCTCCAGCCTGTCAAGGTCCCTCTGGATGCCATCCCTTCTCTCCAGCCTGTCTGCTACACCACACAGCTTGGTGTCATCAGCAAACTTGCTGAGGGTGCACTCAATGCCACTGTCCATGTTGCCAACAAAGACATTGAACAAGACTGGTCCCAGCACTGATCCCTGAGGGACTCCACTTGTCACTGCCTCCACTTAGAGATGGACACATTGATAGCCACTCTTTGGGTGTGGCCATCAAGCCAATTCTTTATCCACTGAATGGTCCATCCATCAAACCCAGACAGAGGTGAGACTGACTGGCCTATAGTTCCCTGGATCATCCTTCTTTGCCTTTTTGAAAATGGGGGTTATGTTTCCCCTTTTCCAGTCATTGGGACCTCTCTGGACTGCCAGGACTTTTGGAATATAATAGAGAGCGGTTTAGTGACCTCATCTGCCAGTTCCCTCAGTACCCGTGGATGTATCCCATCAAGTCCATGGACTTGTACACTCTCAAGTTCTTAGGTGGTCACAAACCTGATCTTTATTTTTAATGGGCAGTTCCTTCTTCCAGCCCCCACAATTACCTTCTGTGATTTCAGGACTGCAGCTGGAGACCTTGGCAGTGAAGACTGAGGTAAAGAAGTCATTGAGAACTTCAGCCTTCTCCATGTCACTTGTCATCAGTTCTGTTTCCTTTCTGAAGGGGCCCACACCTTCCCTAGCCTTCCTTTTGGCATTAGTGTACCTATAGAAACGATTACTATTCCCCTTGATCTCCCTGAGTAGATCTAATTCAAACCAAGCTCTCTTGCTGCTCTTGGACAGCTTCCTTATATGTCGCAAGGAACTTGCTATTGGTTTTCTCAGCAAAGGGAAGCATGGTTCATGGTTCAGAGGTGTGCACACAGGTCTTCTTGCCCCTATGGGTGTTCTTGAAGCCTGCCACTTCATTTCTGCCCAGCTGTATCATCATGTTTTCTGAGCTGATAGACATACTCTCTGACCATGCTACACATCTCTCCCAGAGTGGAATGTTCCCCACAACACTTTCATAGTATTTCCATGCACACTTGGACGTCCCTCCACTTTGCTCTACAGACCCATGTTTTGCCCAACCAGTTTCAGGACCTCTTCCTTTTTATAAACCAATTTTTTATTTCCATTAATGTACATCACAGTTTTAATTTTATTTCAGAGCTCTTCTGTGTTTAATGCTAGTAGCATTGTCCATTCCATCCTCATTCCTTCTTCTGGCAACATTTGGATGACTGCAGTTACTAATAAACCAGAGATTCTGTGTTTTCTGTCTGATGTGGAGCAGATGTTTGCAGTTGCAAGATAAGGCAGTGTTCATCTACTGCCTAATTAGCAGTATGGGGAGTCTTGAGAAGTGCCATGAAACACTCAGGTGCTGTTTTTAGTTGTCTGTGGTACTGTACTCCAAGTGGATATTAGACATGAGAAAAAGTCTTCACCATTAGGAAACTAGATTTGCATAATGAATGGTAGTACTAGTCTAGCTTCAAAACTATGATCGATTTTCATGAATGTACTTGCATGTGTAAAATGAGGCAAACACTTAGGTTTCTTGATGGATCAATACTCAGAAGAGCAGCTCTAGTGGTTGGGTCTCTAAATGCAATTAACATACTCGGAGACAAAAATGCTGAGTAGGAGTCAAGATAGATACAACTGCTTCCTCTGGTAGCTGTTGACAATAAGTTACCTCCTTCACCCAGCAGGTTATGAACTGGCATGACATCTGAAGGTAAGAAAGATCTCTGAATTTGTGGAACTCTGTATGAATAAAAAAAAATTCTTACACACAAGAAAACCTACAACTGAAAATAACTCTTCAAATTTAATCCCCTTGAAGAGGTGTTTTGCACACAGCTATGGACAATATCAGCATGGGCACAGTGGTTATTCTCACCACAGTCTGATAGTATTAAATGGCCTGTTGTGTGTATGAGCAGATAACTAAGTTGCCTGTACCTTGAATGTGGGATGTGAGAAATAGGAGCTTCTTAACAATAAAATCACACAACAGATATTTTAACATTCATTCTTGTGCTTCAAATATGATGACTTAAATTTGCTGATCCTCAAGGTAGGCCTTGAAGCCCTGTTTCTAATCAGTTTTCAGTCCCTAACCAGCATTTACACCCATGCTGCAGAGGACTATTATGTATAATGTCTGTAGAAGTCAATAATACAAGCCAGTAACCTCAGTGTACCACATAGTGTAAGTCTATTAGGAATATTAGAAGTCTCACTAGAAGGTGAATGTCCACTTGTGTAAAACAATGGCCCTGTAATGGTACACTTGTGTGCACACCAGACACAGAGATAAGAGTCTAAAGAAATGGAATTGGCTGAGCACATAGAAGATCATATGGTTTAATCAGGGAAATACACCCTCCGTTCTTAAAAGTCATTGAAACTTGAGTTGAAATGAAAGTTTCTCTTCCTGCTATTGCCATTTTGCAGATTTTTTTTCCACGTAACTCAGTGCACAGTCAAAGGTTTTATTACTTACTTACAGAGGGAAGTAATTAACAGGGCATTAAAGGAAAGAACAAAAGCCTCACAAGGCTCAAATTAATCTTTCTCTGTTTTTCTATTGCATCCTCCTCTGAGTGCTTGAGCACCATTCACTAGAGCTAAATTTTTAGCAACTGGGTTTTAGAAATTTCATAGGAGTTCAGCACAAAGCAAGTTAACTTTCCATGACCATGATAAAGCAGGAATAATTACACTTCAAGTGACCCTGATGAGACATTTCCAGCTGCCTGGAGTAGAAATCTGGGTCCCTACTCCACTGAGCAATAATGTAAGGCATCAGGACACTGCTGTATTGCAGATAAAGTAAATTGACCTCTTCCTACTGAAGTCAAAGGAGTGATCCTGCTCATGGCCACAAATTTGTTCGGAACTTGTCAGAACTCTATCAGTGATGTGCATAAACTAGAAGACTTGTTAAGCTTTGTATTTTTATGTGTTCTTACTGGCTTGCCATTGCTTCCAGTTCATTTTAGTGGAATATTTTAGAAGATTGCCTCCTAAGTGGCAGGAAAAATAACTTTTTATGTTTTGGATATCGGTGAGCTGAAATTTATATGAAACACAGCATATCCTTCACCTTAATGAAGTTGCCTCAGCAAGTCATAGCTATTACCAAAAGATGGCCAACAAGATAGCTCAGTATCAGAACAGATATCATGGGATGAAGAAGCTACTTCATGCAAAGCTCCTGCAGGAATATCAGTTTGCACTAACTTATTGGGAAGCAAATATTCAACATTACCAGCCTTGGTCACAGGAAATGGCTTGAAATGATGCATATGAAAAATCCATTTTAGAAGTATGTGGAAGAGGGGAAATAAGCTTCAGCAACCTATTATTGGAAACTTTTTCTTGAACCATATTTTATTTGTCATCCAAATACTGCAGTAATTAAGCTGCAAAATTAAGGGAATGTGCTTCACTTTTAGTGGAAATTAACACTGGTTTTCTCCAGGCATTCAATCACTTAACTCAGTTGCCTTTTTGTATTATTCAAATGTGATACACATTAGTCAAACATAAGTGGTTGAAGAATTATGTTGCAAAATGCCTCCTGAGAGAGAAGTATGTTACAAACATTTCTACTAATGGAATATTTATGTTAATGTAAATTAACTCCATAAGGGTGGATGCTTTTGTTATTTCATTACTTTTACAGCACAGACTTTGCAGATGCAATTTGGTGACCTTCAAGAACCAAGAGCCACACACACTGGAAATATAATGCAGATTTGTATGACACTTACAAGGAGGAGTTCATTTCACAGAAGTAATTGATAAGAACTGTGATCTGAGAAAAAAATGCAAAATTAACTGAATCTGTAGGGGAGTAGAACAAACAAAGAGCTATAGCTAGCAGGTAGCAGATTTAATTGGACTTATAGAGATAGGACCATTTTGGAGTGGGTGATCACTGGCCAAGAATATTAGGTGTAGGGGTCTAAAAATGGCAAGAAAGACTGCAGCTATTGTTGTTTGTATTTCTTGTAATCCAAGATATGGGCATTTTCCTGGCGAGTAAGATCTGAAAAATGTAGCAGACCTTGGCTGGAAAGCATTTTCATAGTTATAGGTGAATTCAAGACCCCAACACTTTCCAGAAAGCAGTCTAATGCAGGCTTCCCCATTGGAAGCAACTGCTTTGTAATCCCCTGCAGATAACCTGCTTGCAAACTTTAAACTTTTGTATATGCATGTGTGTGTGTGTGTGTGTATATATATATATGTGTATCTATCTATCTATCATCTTTCTCTCTCTGTCTCTCTATGTATCTATCTTTATATATATCGATATCTATATCTCTCTATATATTGTACGCACCTGAATTCTAATACAAAGAAGAAGTTGGGGACGATAGCTTCAAGGATGGCAAAATGGAAAAGACAGTTGTACCATCCTTTTAAAGATAGTGCATCAGACAGAGGAGCCATGTCTGTTGTAATATTCTCCAGCTCTGTCTCTCTGCTGTTGTGCATAAGGGAAAAACGGAAGCACTGAAGGTTAGGGATGGGCAAACTCCAATGAAGTTGTATCCAGGGTTTCTAAGTAGGTAGGGTTTTACTCAGCTGCCTATTTTGAAGTCCTCTACCAAATGAAAGAGCAACCTGCTAAAAACCTTTCATATATTCAAGGGTCTTCTTTGTTTGTTTCTGTCAGCACTCAACATCCAGTGGGTCTCAGGAATGGGAGCTGGTGAGCACTTCTGAAAATGTAACCTTTTGTGCTTGAGTATTTGTGTGTCTTCTCCCAGCCCCATTTTCTATGAAGTTATGTGATAATTTTTCATCGTTATGTTCAGAGTTTATTTCCTTGCTTAATAAAACAAAACTAAATAGTTCTGTGAGAGTTCTACTACATCGCTGTGCAGTTAGATTTTCATGGGTTTGTGATTATTTTTTCATATTTTGGGGAGTTTCTTGATATTTAAAACCCACGTCTTCATAACTACGTGCGCAAACGAACCCCCAAATATCCTGATGAGTTACACAGTAATGATGACTCCAAGTACAAATGCTAAATTTATAAGTTGTCATCTGTATAGTCAATTAACATGAATGTCTGATGAATCAGAGTAAATCCACAAACACATGATGAACTGGGATTTTTGCACATGTAAATCCATGTGCATTAGCACTTTGTTCCTTAGATAAATATGACAGTTTTATGTGGCGTTTCCAAGAATTACAGGTTACTTTCTTCCAGTGGAAATCAGTATGGTGGCCTAATTAACCTTAAATATTCCCCTTTTCCAGGTTATTCTTTAATTCTGATTATATTTCTTGAAAAAATTGTCCCACTGTCAGGTGTTGCAGAAGTTGTTAGGTTCTAGTCCCTGATGCATACCTGGGAATACTAATTGAAAGACACATCATATAGCTGGTCTGGTATGCTGATGATGCCAGACAGATCCAAGACCTCTAAATCACTGTCACCAGTGTTACATGCAACGTTTTTTCCTTCCTAGGAACATCTTACTTACCCATTTTTTCTGTTGTTGTCTGTCACCACAGCTACACATGCACACTGAAGCTCTGCTTCCAGTCTTGGTGGTACACACAGTGTGCTTGACATTGACTCTCTATGGCTCTTTCAACTTACAGGTTGATGCCATTTCTAAATTTCTGATTCCAGCACTTCCCAAAGAAATGCCGTCTCTACTTTGCCAAAAGGGTACTCATCTCTGCATCAAATACCTAGGCCAGGAAAGCCAGCTTCAGTCACCATTTCTTTTGTTCCATTCTCCTTCCTTTCATCAGCTGTCTGCTTTTTATCACATTGCATTTGTCTTTCCTGTGTTTTTCTGGTCGACTTTTGTGGTTTGGATTTGTTCTTGGGCAAGCAGCAACTATTTTCCTTGCCACAGTACCATGTCTAGCATGTACTGGACTGCTAGTTCTGTGTATTAAGAAATTTATTTTGATAGAGGTACTGATTAGTGGTCACAACAATTCATGAACTCTTACTAGTCTGTGTCAAATATCTTAGTGACCTCTATTTTATTCTTATGAATCACTACCTAGGCAGTAAGCATGGCTGATCTGTAAGTCAAAGTAAAGACAAACAACGAGCTGTAACTTCTGTTTCTCACTAAATTATCTTTTAAGTGTTACCTCATCTTCCCCTGCCACCCCGCAACCTTCATCTGTTCACATACTCATTGCCTTCTTGGTCTGACTGAGCTCAGTGGATCAGGGACTTTTTACACTGGTGTTTATTGCTACACCACTTAGCGCAGTGGTTCATATCTTGCCTCCTCCCAGGGTTCACAGTATCACAATATATCAGAGGTTTGAAGGGACCTCAAGAGATCATCAGGTCCAACCCCCCTGCCAAAGCAGGATCACTTAGGGTAGTCCACACAGGAATGCATCCAGGTGGGTTTTGAAAGTCTCCAGAGAAGGAGACTCCACAACCCCCCTGGGGAGCCTGTTCCAGTTCCCCATCACCCTCACGGTAAAGAAGTTTCTCCTCATGTTGAGGTGAAATCTTCTATGTTCAAGTTTGAACCCATTTTCCTTGTCTTATCACTGTGAACCACAAAAAGAGCACGTGGCCCCCTCCACGTGACACCCACCCCTCAGATATCTGTAGACATTGATGAGATCCCCTCTCAGTCTTCTCTTCTCAAGACTAAACAGCCCCAGGGATCTCAGTCTCTCTTCACAGGGGAGATGCTCAAGTCCCCTAATCATCCTCATGGCTCTCCATTGGATTCTCTCCAGCAGGTCTCTGTCTCTGTTGAACTGGGAAGCCCAAAACTGGACACAGTATTCCAGGTGTGGTCTCACCAGTGCAGAGTAGAGAGGTAGAACTTCCCTAGACCTGCTGGACACACCTTTCTTGATGCATCCCAGGATCCCATTGGCTCTCTTGGCCACAAGAGCACATTGTTGTTCCATGGAGAACTTGCTGTCCACCAACACTCCAAGGTCTTTCTCTGTGGAGCTGCTTTCCAGCAGGGCAGCCCCTAACCTGTACTGGTGCCTGCTGTTATTTCTCCCCAGCTGTAGGACCTTGCACTTCTCCTTATTAAATTTCATGAGGTTTGCCTGCACCCAGCTCTCCAGCCTGTCCAGGTCATGTTGGATGGCTGCACAGCCTGACAGGTGTCAGCCAACCCCCCCAGTTTTGTATCATCAGTGAACTTGCTGAGGGTACTCTCAATCCCCTCATCCAGGTCGTTGATAAAGATATTGAACAAAACTGGACCCAGTACTGATCCCTGAGGGACACCATTTGCCACAGGCCTCCAAGCTGACTCTGTGCCATTGATGACAACACTCTGAACTCTGTTGTGGAGCCAGTTTGCAATCCACCTCATGGATCAGCTGTCTATTGCCAACGTGTCCTGAGCTTTTCTATGAGGATGTTATGGGAGACAGTCTCAAAAGCTTTACTGAAGTCAAGATATATGACATCCACTGCTCTTCCCTCATCTACCCACTTGGTCATAACTTCATAGAAGGCTATCAGATTAGTCAGACAGTATCTCCCCTTGGTAAATCCATGTTGGCTACCCCTGATAACCTTCTTGTCTTCATGTGGTTAGAGATGACCTCCAGAATCAGCTGCTCTGTCATCTTTCCAGGGATGGAGGTGAGGCTCACTGGCCTGTAGTTGCATGGGTCCTCCTTCTTGCCTTTTTGGAAGACTGGAATAACATTTGCTTTCTTTGAGTTGTCAGGCACCTCTCCTCCATGACTTTTCACCAGTATCAGCCAGTTCTCTCAGCACTTGTGGATGCATCCCATCAGGGCCCATGGATTTCTGTGGGTTCCTGAATGCAATGTTGGTACTTTGCTATTTAGCAGATGATAACAGCAAAGTTGGCATAAGATGGAGAGGCATGGAGGCGTTACACTGATCTTTGTTCCCTAGAAGTGGTCTCTGGTGTCATGGATGGAAAGGGGTGGGTGGGATGTGGATGGAATGCGAGTCTTCAGCTCTCCCCACTTCAGCTGAGCTCTTTGCCTGTTTCAGGGCCTTTGGAAGGGCTCCTTCCTTAGGATGGGTTGTCTGGCCCCTTTAACAAACAGATGAGTTTCAGGAGGTGAAAAAAAGTTCTGGTTGCATGGAACTGTGGGATAGGCAGCATTGTGTAGCTTCAGCAGAAATCTAACCACTAACCTTTCCTTCCACTGTTTTGCTCTTCCCCCTCCTCTCACTGAGCCTTGCAGAGAGAGATTAGTGATGAAATGGTAAATCCCCCAAGTACAGAAAGTAGTAAACCTCCTATCCCCTCCCCAAGAGGACATGTATGCTGACAACAGCCTCATTCAATCTGACACCTGTTTCACTTTAAAACAGGCTCCTATAAATAGAGTGAATGTAACCCTAGGTGGCATTGCAAAATATTACGGAAAATGCAGCTTACAACCCTGTGAATAAGGGGGAGTAGAGAGATTGGGGGTGGGCAAAAAGACACTATCTACCATAAAAACCTGGCAGCTTCGTGCAAGGGCTGTTGCTTTTAATTTAAATGCTCATTTCTTATTCTATTTTCAGATCCTCTCTGGGATTTTAGGAATGTTGAGACGTGCTGGTTATAAAGCCTTAAGTACAAAATAGTCACGGATGGCTGGAATGAGGCATGTTCTAATGGAAACAAATCACTTGTCAGAAAGCAGCCTTCAAACTTCTGAACAAAAGCTCAAAAGGGTCAGGGAAAAGACATGTTTGTTGACTTAAAATGGCTGGATGCAGGTCATCAGAAAGACATAGGTTTCAATATTGTTGAGGTAACTCTTCAGTTGTATGTAAAATGGAGCTTTTAAACAAGGTTAAGTACTTGGATGGCAACCACAAATGGAATGAGCAACTTATATTAAACTGAAAGCTTACACATGTATCAGCTGCAGTGTGCATACTACCAGAATTTAAAGCTTGCACAGCCACGGAATGGAGCTCAGGTTTTGTACACATTAACGTTTGTTGGAAGGCTGTGGTTTGTCTACTGAAATTTAGAAGGGTGACCAGTATTCCTGTAACATAAAAGTAGATTTCTGTGATAATTGGTATTTTAATTAATTAAAATAGTGTAGCTTAGCTTTACAGTGATTCAAGTATAAATCCAAATCCTGAGACTGTTTATTCAACCTTCTGTAGGTTTTAACTGTAAACAAAATTCTGCAATGCTAATTGTAAAATTTTTATTAGCTTGTAAGACCAATAATGAGATTCATGACCCCTGGATCAACCATAATGAGGGATCAGTCCTTGTTTTTCCTGTGTAATGTTTTATGTTTTTGAATAAAATTAGTAATGTTGCTCTACAATAAGCTGTATGAGGTGGATGCATTATAATCTTTGCAGAACATCTTGTCAAATCCCTTTATTCTACTGTAGTTTGGTTTCTTTGGCAATCTTTCTTCACCGTCAGCCTGTCTGTCTGCTAGTCCCCCCTCACAAGCTTCTGAACTTGTTCAGGCTCAACTGGATTTGAAGAGGGATTACAGATAATTATGTTTTGACTAGATCTGTGAAACTTTCTTTCTGTTTAGAGGGGGAAAAAAAGGCAGAGGCAGTGCCTCTGTGAATGGGAATGCAGGTAGAGCACATGTGTCAGATAAGTGGTCAGCATGGAGGTCCTCAGCACAGCACACACTTTTTTGTGCACACAAAACATGCATGCGTCAGGGATACAGCAGGAGCTGAGGAGACAGGTTTGGTCAGAGGTAACCAGAGAAAGCAAGCTGATGGGACAAACACATGACATTGTAAATAATCAAGTTTCATTTCATTTATTTATTTCATGGAATAATTTCTTTTTCATATGGAAAGCAGCAGCAGAAGAAAATGGAATGACTGTGTAGTAAAATGATACATGTGGGCTTCAAAGCACACGGCAAGTTTTTGGTGTTTCTGATGTTTACTCAACTAAGTAAATATTACTTGTCTTTGAGAGGGAAGAAAGTGAGACACTTCTTTCACAGAGATATGAATTGCTCAAAGACACCCAGTGACTCAGCAGCAACCAAGTACAGCATGGAAGACATATTTAGGTAGCTTGGAAAAGGCCCTTAAGGTCATAAAGGACAACTGTAATCCTAACCCTGTGAAGTCTGCACCATTTTCCTAAGCATCACATCTACGTATATTTTAAATACCTCCAGGGATGGCGACTGAACCACTTCCCTGGGCAGCCTGTTCCATTGTTTGACAGTCCTTTTGGTGAAGAAGTTTTTCCTAATATCCAATCTAAACTTCTTCCGGTGCAACTTGAGGCCATTTTCTCTTGACCTGTACTTGTTTCAATGGGCCTCCACCTTACTACAACCTCCTTTCAGGTAGTTGTAGAGAGCAATAAGGTCTCCCCTGAGCCTCCTCTTGTGCAGGCTAAACAACCCCAGCTGGGGGAGAAGAGAGGATGGGTGCACTACAGCAAATTGTTGCTGCATCTTCCAGAAAGACAAACTGATTTCTCTGTGCTTCAATGAGCATCAGATGGGGAAAAACTTAGAAAACTTAAGCCTTGATAGTACATTTATTTGTTGGCAGGATTATGCTCTGCTGGTCCTGTGACTTGAGTATAATGTACTTGGGCACACACACAAACCAGGGTCTTTGGGTTTTACCACATGGCTGCCAAAACATAACATTGGAACATGTAAGTTCAGGATGCCCTTGTGGGGGTGGCACTTCATTAATGCTAAGTGCAGCTCAGGGTTCCTTCTGGAGGAGAACAGACAGCAAGCAAAAGGAACAGTGCAACCTCATGGCATTTTATCCTACATGTCAGGTGTGGTCAGCATCCCCTGGTGAGTTTCCCAGTGCATGGATTTGGCATCTTCAGCAATTGTCTCTCTCAGTGTTAACAAATTTAACATAAAGATGGCAATATCAAATTGGCTGCTTCTGGAGTTTTTTCCAAATTACAGCAGTTGGTCTTATGAATAATTTCTCTCTAATCATCTGAGTCTCTCTTTCCTCTGTAAGTCTTCTTCTAATCTTATTTTCATAACTTGTTACTTTTCTGACTTCCAATTAATACTTCATCTACATTCTTTACTTAGACACAGTAGGTGTAGCCTTTTGAAATTCTTCCCTAATGTGATTTTTAGGACTGTCACTTCAGTTAGGGGCATGGTAATGACTAACTTCTGCTCCTGTGGCTGTGTGGCTGTGTTGCATAATGACTTCTGAAGGTCTGAATTAATGTAGGTCAGTACATAATTTGGGGTCACATGGGCAATGGGATGCCTAAAAAAACCCACTTGTAATCTGAAAGATCTTATGGGAGTGTTGCATAACTTGAGGAACATAATAGCTCATTAGCTACAAGTCCAGCTCTGCAGACTGAAAAGACCTGTCACATTAGGAGAGATGCTGGAGCTGAGTAAAGCCAGCCCAGTCTGCTCCTTGTGTAACAACCAGCACAACTAGGAAAAGGCAGTGAGTGATAATAGTAGGCAGCTCTTTCTGAGAGGTACAGAGGCACTCCTGTGCTGGCCTGAGAGGTGCATTCAGATGTGTGCTGGTTACCAGGGGCTTCATATCAGGAATGTCATGGAGAAACTACCAAGCCTTGTACAGTCCCTATTACCCATATCCACTGCTGTTGTTTCACGTGGGCACCAGTGATACAGCCAGCGACAGTCTGGGGAGGATGAAGAAGGATTACAGAGCCCTAGGAGTGGCAGTAAAGGACTCTAGAGTGCAGATAGTTCTTCCATCTGTACTCTTGGTCAAAGGGAAAGGGTTTGAAAGGGCCAGTTGAATCTGGTGATTCAGTAAATGGTTACAGGAGTGATGCCTCAGCCAGGGTTTCAGGTGCTTAGACCTTGGGACTCACCTTGTGAAACCTGGTCTACTGGCGATTCATGGATTCCATGTGTCAGAGAAGGGGAGGTGTATCTTTGTTCATAGTCTTCCCAAGCTCATGAAGAGGGCTTTATACTAAAGTTTCTGGGGGAAGAGAAACTCAATCCATCCCACTCCTACCAGTTTGATGCTAGTGCCAACAGTAGATGCCCAGTGCATGCCTGCTCCTGCAGGCCTACAATCTTACTGGTATCACAGGGCAGTATGACTCCTGTGACTGGACTGTTGGAGTGGAAGAACACAGGCTCTTCAGGAAGGACAGGTAGGGGATATGAGGAAAGGGTCACTCAATGTCAGTGACCAACTGAAGAGCATGGAGCTCTGCCTGGGGATGGATGAGAAGCTGACAAAGAGGTTACAGGTCAGGATTAAAGAGAAAGTGAGGGCAGGTGACATAGAGTCACAGAATTGCTTTGGCTGGAAGAAACCTTCAAGATCACTGAGTCCAACCACCAACCCAGCACTGCAAGTTCTTCACTAAACCATGTCCCTCAGCACCACATCTACGTGGCTTTCAAAATACTCCAGGGATGGGGATTCTACCACTGCCCTGAGGAGCCTCTTGCATAGCTTGACAATCCTATTGGGAAAGAAATTGTTCCTCATGTCCAAACTAGAACCTCCCCTGGCACAACTTGAAGCCATTTTCTCTTTTCCTGTCAGCTGCTCCTTGGGAGGACTGACTTCCACCTTGCTCCAGCCTCCCTTCAGGTATTTGTAGAGAGTGAGAAGGTCTTCCCTGAGCCTCCTTCTCTCACCAGGCCAACCAATTCCAGTTCCCTCAGCCACTCCCCATGAGACTTGTGCTCTAGACCCCAAACAAATCAGACTGGGGCAAATTCATGCATCTCAGATGTCAAACACTGCAGGGGCAGAGGGCAGCCTCTGCTTTCAGCAGAACTAATTATTTTGGTGTACCAAAGGGTGCAGCCTGGCACAGCTGCTTGTTTGAACTTCCCTCCTCTCATACCAAGCCTGAACTGGTGTTGTTGTGAAATGGGGAACATGGAGTTGGCAGTTCCAGAGGAACTGATCAGGCTGAGGGAGGAGCCAGGCAATTTCCCCTACAGATTTTGATGAAGACACATTTGAGAGAAAGAAACTTCACTGCTCAAGACCTCACTGCGCAGCCCAGTCTGCACAGTGAAGCAGAAGGGATCCTGCATAGCTTATTAACTCATCACATTTTCTCCAGCCAAAGCTACCTCTGCATAGTACAGCACTCCCAAATTTGCAGCATGATGAGGGCTAGTAGGGACCTCTGGGGATCATCCTGTCCAACCTCCCTGCTCCTCACCCAGAGCAGGCTTCCCAGCATTGCAGCATCCATCTGGAATCTCTCCAGAGAAGACTCTGCAACCTCTATGGGCAATCTGGTCCAGTGCTTCAGCATCCTCACAGCAAAGTTTCTCCTCATTCCCCAAAGGAAGCTTCTGGGTTCTGGTTTGTGCCCATTGCCAGAGTCCTGCTGGCAGGGTCTGCTACAGGCCATCCAAACGGGAAGGCAGAGTGGATAAGACTCTCTGTAGACAGATAATAACTGCATCATTTTCGTAAGCCCTGGTCCTCACGGCAGACTTCAACCACCTCAGTTTCTGTTACAGAAACAACACAGCAGGTCACAGGCTATCCAGGAAATTCCTGGGATGTGTAGGTGATAACTTCCTTCTCCAAGTGACAGAGGAGCCACTGGGGAGAAGTGCCATGCTGGACCTTGTTATCACCAACAAAGAGGGGCTGATAGGGAATGCAAAGCTCAAGGACAGCCTTGGCTGATGTGACCATGAAATGGTGGAGTTTAAGATCCTTAGGGCAGTAGGGAGGGCACACAGCAAGGTCACTACCCTGGACTTCAAGAGAGAGTTTGGCCTCTTAAAGGATCTGTTTGGCAGAGTACCATGGGATAAAGTTCTTGAGGGAAGAGAGGCCCAAGGAAGCTTGTTAATATCCAAGGACCATCCCCTCCAACCTCAGGATTGATGCATCCTGACAAATAGGGCATCATACAAAAATGCCATGAAGCCTGTGTGGCGGAACAAACACAAAAAGGAAGCACAGGGATGGTGCAGGCAAGGATAAGTAACCTGGAGGGAACACAAAGAAATTTTCCAAGTTGCCAGAGATTGTATTAGGAGAGCTAAAGCCCTGCCAGAATTAAATCTGGCCAAAGATGTCAAGGACACCATGAAAAGCCTCTATAGGTATGTTGGTAATAAAGCGAAGACTGGGGAAAATGTAGACCCTTTCCAAAAGCAAACAGGAGATCTGGCTACCCAAGATATGAAGAAAGCTGAGGTACTCAACAAATCTTTTGCCTCAGTTCTCAACAGCAAGTGTTCCAGTGCTCAGGTCGCAGGAGGCAAAGGCAGGGAGTGGGAAAATGAACCACCCACTGCAGGAGAAGATGTTTGAGTGATAAGACAAGGGAAAATGGCTTTAAACTGAAAGAGGGTAGGTTTAGATTAGAGGTAAGGAGAATATTCTTCACTGTTAGGATAGTGAGACACTGAAATGGGTTGCCTAGAGAGGTTGTGGATGCCCATCCCTAGAAGTGGTCAAGGCCAAACTGGATGGAGCTTTGAGCAGCTTGGTCTAGTGGGAGGTGTCTCTGCCCATGACAGGAGGCTTGGTACTAGGTGATATTTAAGGTTCCTTCTAATGCAAACCAGTTTAGGATTTGGTGAAGTCTGTAGAGTGAGGATGGGTAAACAAAACCTAATTAATAACCACTTCTAAAACCAAGAAACAACAAGCAGAAAATGCTTTATTTCTGAAGTACACCTCCCACAGTACAACGTCATAGTAGCTCCAGGTGATGCCAGATGTTGCAAAAGAACATTTCTGCTGTGGAGTCCTGTCAGTTATCAACTCTAATCCTATGTGTTGGCACAGCACACTCTCTGTTCCAAGTTTCCTTGCTAAACGTGCCAGATACGGTATTGCTGTAGAAAACACTGCTGTGCTGTTTGCTCCATTCTGGCCCTTTCTAGCCTGTATGCCATCCAGCATCTGTCAACAGGCAAACAAAATAAGCAGAAAATGTAAATGATGGAATTCAATAGTTTTCTTAACAAGAGTTTTTTTATGAAGTTGATGGAAGAAAACACAGCAGTTAAAATCTATAAATTGTGAACACTCTGTCTAAAATACAAGTTTTTTTCCACTCTGATTACATTTTTTTTCTTTAGCTCATTATATAATGAGAACTCACAATGAGATCATGATAACAAGACCACAGCAGTTACCAGGAAGTATCCCGGAGCACTGAGTAGCTGGCATGGTAGAGAAAGTTATTATGAAATTGTTTTTAAAAATAGTTCTGGAATCCTGGCCCTCATTCTGCTTATTTTAAGGTTCATATGCAAAGTGTTGAATGTCTGTGTCCTGAACTATGCTGCTTAATAGATCCTCCCAGTTGGTCTGTCTGGTAACTGTTGGCTAGGATGATCATGTTTCCATGTTGAAACTTTAAAAATAAATTACTGATAGCTATGTTTAGTGACATCATTTTAGCACCCATATGACTTAACTCTCCCTTGCTCTTTGCCTGAGACCATAGAACAGCTGCATTGTGCTGATATCCCATCACTTTAGGCACAGTCAAATCTTTAGAAAGAGGGATTTACATTGTCAGACATCACTGCATCTTCCTCAGCTGTATAGGCTCCAGTTTACTACAGAGATGCTTGAGCTTTCTTTAGTCTTCATAGATCTTTGGGGGAAAGAATTTAAAATTTTGCCAAAGGAAAAGCTCTATGATTCTTTTCAATAACATCATTCATTCCAGGGTGAAAAACATTAATTTGGAGGCAGCAGATTTCTTCTTAAAGTGTTCTATTGCCATTATTACAACGTAAGTGATGCAGGACAATATTAATAGGTTTGTTCTGTTAATGAAAAATAGTGTTATTGAAATAATAGTTGAACAATATTTATCTTACCATTAGAAAGCTATTCCAGAGAGAACTTAGATTGTTTAAAGGCAATTATTTCTGGAAAACCTCTTGTCACCTGTTTTTCCTACCTAGTGGCTCTGTTTTCCTGCAGCTGTGATTAGGTACCAGCCTTCATGTTAGCGATTCTGTTTGTGGCAAGATAAAATGCACCGAAGTTTGCTCTTAGCTACATTACTGACAATTAAGGGTAAGTTGGCTAGTATTAGTGACAGACACAGAGCTGTGAACAGTTTGTTTGCCTTTTTTCTGTTGACCAGGAATTTCTTTTTTGTTCCTTTAAGAATACATTATTTTCATTTCCATATGTAGTGAAACACTGTTTCTCATGGTCAGCATCAGAATATTTTTCTATCAAGTAAGAAAAGCTCTTGCTGTAGTTAATGCTGTCATCTCCTGATGTAGTGGAAGTAAAAAAATAATACTCTGTGATGTGTCATATACCTTCCTAACCAGCCCATATTAAAAAGCCCCCATGCTATGCCTTATGTTTGTATGTCACAGAACTTCTAGTTTAGAGGATTCTGGAAAAGTTTTATAAAACTACCTTTACCATGGATCAAGATGTCATATCCCATCTCTCCACTTCTCCAGTTCCAGTTCAGGTATAAAGCTATTATGTTTTAGCCTTCAGGTATCTATAGCAATGATATCTGAACAAAGTCCACTCAAGACCATGCATGATTTAGCCAACCCTGGTGTCTCTTCTTTTGAAGTCCATGTAGCAAACTGATCCTGGAGATAAACCTCACTGTGCTGTCATTTCACCCTGGAGAGGGTGACTTTTTAAATCAGATTTACATAACAGGTATACTTCAAAACCTGTCCTGAGGTCTTTGGTGGTGAGTGATCAAGCTGAGGTAATAACAAAGAGAAGGTGATAACAACCTGATCCTGACAGCTGTGGTCTGGCTGCTAGGAAGGATGTGTGGTCTGCTGCTGATGGCTACTGTTCTGTATGGTTATAAAATTCGTTCTGGTTAATAATAAATTCAGTTAAAAACTGGCCAAATAAAACAGCCTGATGTGGCTTGTCAGACACAGTATTGTGTTGGGAAGCCAGAAGATGCTCTCTTTCTCAGTCTTATTTTCCCCTCTCCCTTACTCAGGACAATTCCACAGTCCTGCTTGTTAGACAGACAAATTGCATTTGGGAAGAGGCTGTATTTCAGGATGTGCTTGCATAGCGTCCAGACACACCTTGGCCAGGATGATGAATCCTCTTCTCTCTCTCTAAACTGCAGTGGGTTTGGAAAGCATTTCAGTAAACTCAGTATTCATAGAAGAAATTGGGTCTCCATGGAAGAGAGAGTGAATTGAGAGGGACAAGAAGACCGATGCTGTTGCCTGAGTTAAGAGGATAAAACACAGTATGAGGTCTGGGGTATAGAACAGAGCCTGGTTGAAAGGCAAAGGCATGATGACTGCAGCTAACAGGAGACAGCAAATCAGTGGCTCAAGTAAGGGTCCAAATTTTTCAACTGTCCTCTATAGCCTTGGCAGGCCAAAGCATAGTTATCCAGGCTAAGGTTTGAGGGGCCATTGTGCACGGAGCCCTTGTGCTCCACCCAAGTTGTGACCAACCATGAGAAGTTATTTCCCCTCCTGTTGGAACTGAACGCTCCCTGCCTTCATCCCAAGCCCTGTGGGAGAAAGTTGGAAAGCAGATAATGAGTTAGTATTGAGACACTGGAACAGGATGCCCTGAGAGTTTGTGGGCACCTCATCCTTGGAAGTGTTTTAAGACTGGGCTGGATGAGACTTTGAGCAACCTGGTGTAATGAAAGGTATCCTTGCCCTTGGCATGGGGGTTGGAACTAGATGATCTTTAAGGTTCCTTCCAACCCAGACTGTGATTCTCCTTTACTGACTTGTAACTGTGAAGTAAGCCAGCTGAAACTGGAGTTGCAAGATTGCAAAGCTGGTGTTAGAAGAAAATCAGGCCAATATGTTTTTCAGTCTAGGCAAGATGAAAAGCTGACCAACTAATTGAGAGCATTTGCTCAATATCTTGTAAAAGTGTGAAGAGTCAAGAGAAGCATGCAGAAAATAATAATTAATACTTCTCCTCCCCCCTCCCCCCCACCCCAGCTACCTTCTTCTCTTCTCGGCCCTCGACTAAAAGTAAAATATTGGTACTGGTCCAGAAAGTAGCAATGAAAATCATTCATGGGATGCTGTTATTTGGTTTACTAGGAAACGGTTTGTGGCTGACTAATAGAAAGTGCTGTGAAACGACCACTTAGCATTATGGATGAAAGTGAAATAGAGATTAAAAAGATTAAGGTTCTTCAGTTGCTGGACAGCACAAAAGCTAAAATATGTCATAATAACAAGGTCCAGTACAACAGTGAAGATTTAGTTTTATATTTATTAATATTTTCACTAATATAAGTCATTAGGTACATATCATGAAATTTAAAGGCAGTGTTTCTAAAAGACAGGGTAAAAAACCCCAAACTTCTAATCCACTGCATAATGATTATATAGGGCATCACAGTTAACATAAAACACTTCAAAAAAGAAGATCTATGCAAACTGAAGCAGGTACTTGAGTTCTGTAAATCAAACGGGCACTGCAGGCATTTACTTGCATTTGTGAATTCTGCATCAGCATGAGATTTCATGTAATAAGAAAAA
Source organism: Indicator indicator (assembly GCF_027791375.1). NCBI lineage: Eukaryota > Metazoa > Chordata > Aves > Piciformes > Indicatoridae > Indicator > Indicator indicator. The sequence continues at coordinate 58,344,691 of NC_072053.1, read as the reverse complement.
TCTGGTACCTGAATTACTCCAGTTACTGAAATGCCACCGGTTTGCCTGTGCAACTGTAGCTACCTTGCCAGCTGGCTGAGCTGCACTTCTAGGTAAGGAACACTGGGAGCAGCAACTCTACTCAAACGTAGCAGTGCCTGTAGAAATGACTGAACAAAGGGACAGAACTACACTAACCAAGAAAGTATTGTTTCACAGATTTAGCTGATCACCTACTGACTTCCTCTGTCATAATTGAAGATAGGTCACTAAATGAAATAGAGTACTAGGGACTGTGCATATATCCAAAAGCCAAACGAATCTATTGCAGACTGGTTTTGCTGTTTAAGAAAGCACGGTCACATACACAGTCTTGAAAGAAGGTGGGAGTGAAGCCAACATAGAATTAACCACAATGAATAACCCGCACATTTTCAATGAAGTCTTTCATGTATTCTCTGGTTTTCAGACCTGAGGGCCAGAACTGGCCACATCACTCGGACTTGCTGTCATGAACTCCTGCCTTTCTGCAGTCTGCATCTAACCCGCTATCCTACAGGCACCACAATATAAGAAACCACTAACCCTGTTCCTACAATATGTTCGTTACAGTAGTAAATGAATATAATGTTACAATAGCTATGCCGTTAAACAACACCTGTTCGATACAATGGAAACAAGGCACTCCATGATTAAATGTGCTGTCTTCTTGACAAAGCTGCACAACTGTTTGGCTAGAGCTGTGAAGCAAACTGTGTATTTACATATGAAAAGGAATTTGTGTATTTGATGAGTAACAGAGTAATTGCTATATATGGAAAGGAAAAGGGATGTGAAATATTTCATATCCTCATTACTGCTTTTGCAAGTAAGCAAGAAGGATCTTTATGTAACTTTGAATGTACTTTTCTTGACCAGTGCACCCAGGCAAAGCAATGTACGGGCTGCTGGCAGCATTACAAGAGTAAGTCTTAGTCCTAGAAATCTTACCTGGAAAAGGTCTGGTATAATGGGTTCAAATCATCCCCTAGTAGGACATGCAAAATCAATGTTTTGTCCACTTGATTTTCAGGGATCTCAAAAGTGGGTGACCCACTGCTGTACTTGGAAATTTGGTCCAGATTTTCAATTAATTCCTGACAGTGATATATATATATATATATATATATATTCCCATTTTATTCAGGGAATTTGTTTTGAGTTTTTTTTCTTGGTTTCATTTGTGTTAGCCTCACTATATCTTCCTAAACCACTCCAAATTACGTATCTTGGCCATATAGACCCAGCCCATATCTCTGCAGAAGCAGTGGAGGAAAAGTTAAAGGTATAGCACACAAAGATGGCTTCTATATCTTCATCAACAGGTCACAGGATAGAAAAGGCAGGATCAGAGGGTTATAGACAAGAGAAAATTACGGTTTTCCACTTCACTCACCTGTCTCACACATTCATGCTCATACACAAACCACGAAGTCTCCTTTCCATTGCAAATTTGTCCTGAAATTGCTGCCCTCAGCAGATATCTGGAGCTGAAAACTAGATCCAAAAGTAGAGATGCTGTTCTTCCTGCAATGAAAATCTTACTGCCCTAGTAGGAGGAGGAGGATGTCATCTTTGCTGTGATACAGTCACTGAAATGGTGAGAAATAGCAGGTGAAGAGAAGGATCCTGGATGGGTGGGGAAGCACAGTAGGTTCTTGATTTAGGAATATCCATGTTTAGAGGTGTTGATCTGATTTGGAGAAATGCCCTCACAGCAGAAACTGGTGGCAGGCAGAACCATATTCAGCAAATACAGAGTGCTATCAAGTAGTGAGAATTGTAGTTAGCTTCTCAAATGGCCCCCCTCTACCCCACAAATTAGCTTACAGTGTGGACAAATTTTGATTCTATTCTCACTGAAGTACAGTTTCTTATGCATCCAGAAATGGTAATAATGACATCTCAGTTTCAGTGTATGCATTCAAGTTTATTTAAAGAAAAAAAAAAAAATCCACACAGAAAACAATGTGAATATATTGCACTATAAAAGCTCCAGAAAAAGAAAATTCTCTTTTGCTTGTAGTGTTTGAAAGGCACGCAGCAAAGGACACCTGAGATCCCATGCTGAATGAGTGGGATGAAGGTAAGGATCGAGTATGAAGAATAATGTCTGACCATGTTTTATATCATGTACCCAACTGTGAGTATGAGGTGTGTAACTGAGCACAGCCACAGGAACTTGAGCTGGGGAAGCATGGGGTGCTCAGTTAACAGGCAGTGGAAAATCTTCATCCTGCTGTTTAATTTTCTCTTGTTCAAGGGCTTGATTTTGTGAGTCTTACTATTCTCTTCACAATTTTCTTCTCCAGTGCACATCATGGGTATGGAAAATGATGACAGCACTTTCTAAAAGACAGCTGGCACAACTGATTCCTCAGAGCACATGGCCACAAACCAAACCTCATACTGTCAGCCTACATTAATCTTTACTATGGCTCTCTTAGATTAGTGACCCAACAAAATGTGTCTGTATATAATGACCCTTTCTTCTATAAACATTCTTCCCCTCTTGTAGCTCATTTTTATATCTGGACAATGTACTTGCTGCATACTGCATGAGTAACAAACTCCTCTTGCTTCATAAGCATGCGCAAGAAACAGTGATTGCCTGGTGAAGAATTTTAGGCAACCAAGCAGGAATTTCTGTAATGAGATCTTGCACAACATTTGTTCACTCTTAGAAGATCATAACATCTCTTGCCAAACCCTCAACCTTTAAGTGGAAATAGGACACATTGCCCTTCCAAAAGACAGGGGTAGGATGGTGCAACTCTTCTGACATAGACAAGGAGGCTTAAAAGAAGTAGGTACTCTGATCTAAGAAGACAAGTAACCACAATTTTCCTCTTCTTACCAACTCTTGTCAGTAGGTTTGTGCATTTGTGTTATGGAACCTCATGCATAGCAACAATGTGTGGGCAAGCAGTATGTAAGTGTCAGCGCTTTCATACCTGGTGAACAGGACTAGAACACATTAAAAAATATTTGATCTATTTCCAAGTATTCCTCACTTTAGTAACAAAATAAGATTTTTTGAAATAACTGATAACTGTCATATTTACAAACACAATGTCTTAGCAAAACTTGAAACTGTAGACATGCTAAACAAATGTTCTAAATATGTGGAGGGAAAGGTTATTTCTCTTCCCCCTTTAAACTCTAAATGGAATAAAAGGAGAAATGACTGCACTGAATTCTCTTTCTTACATGACTTGTATGTGTGTGTGTGTGTGTGTTATTTCTTTCCCCTTTTCAGGGATTTAATAAAGCTGGTAGCAGCATGAAAGAGATTGGCAGGTATTCTTCCTTCTTTAGATTATCCCTAGATTCTGATTATCTCACAATTTGTTGCATCAAATGACCATCAGAAGGAGGGGAAAACAAATTTCTGAAATGAAAAAAATTTGCAAAGAAAAGGGAGAAAGAAAGTAATTCTTCGAATTGTCAAATCATCAAAGATATATTGACCAATTGGATTTTTTTTAAAAAGTCCCTCACATCAGCTCTTGAACAACTGAGATTAAGGAATATTGCATTGTACTGAGATTAGAATCAGACCCAGAATATGTATACTAAACTCCCACTCTCATTTCTGAGGGTTTGTCAATATAAAGAATAAGCGTAGATGTAAAGAAGGAAATATTCAGTAATAGTTTCAACTTTAAATCAGAGCCACTAACAGCAAAATTGACAAGGATAACACAATTTCTTCTCATATCTTCTGTTCTGAGTTTAATGAACTTTGTGCACCTAATGAAAAGATGTGGCCTTGCTCATTGAAAAGGATGTTAGCATTGGAGGGCTTTGTGTTTGTTTCTTTAGAGTGATGCAGAGATGTTAACATCACAAAGCAGGGAAACTCTTGTTTTCTGATGTCTTTGGCTAATTTTGAGCACACAGTCATGAGGTAACAGTGAACAAATGAACAGAAAGGATGTTAGTGCTAACATAAGCAAAGGACGGCATCTAGAGAGCAGAAAAGAAACATTTGTCCCACTTCTTTGTCAGGCCAGTCAAAACTGAAATCCCAGGATTTACCTGGTGTAAAGTCAGATATGCTCAACGCATAGGAGAAAAGCATGGTCATAGCACAGCAAGACAGCAGATGTTATGACAGACAGCCTTCAGCTGAGGTTGTCAGAAATTTATGTGGCATCAAAGCATCCCCATCTCACCAGATGTCCTACTCTGTGAGCCAGATAGGCACCTACAAGCTGGCTCCCTGGCTGGCTTTTTCTCCAAGGCCCTGAGCAAAAGAGAAAGCTGATTTGTTTGACATCCAAGCAGACTGTAGTACTAAGCACCAGGGATAAACTCATTTGCATTCTGCTCATAAAGATTTTGCCTTGAAAAGAAAAATTTTCAGATGTGTGGTCTGCTCTCCCTGCTGCCTCAGTGTAGGTTTTTAATTGAAAAAGAGGTACATAGTGACAAGAGCCAGATCTAGACTTTGACCTACATAGTTCTGCTTTCTCAAGTAAAAAAGACTGAGCACACCAAATTATGGAACAGAAATGGACAAGGAGTTTCCATGCCTTCCAAAGTTTACCCAGCAACAGCCCACTTACGAGGCTGGCACAAGGGAGCACAGAATGAGAGTGGCATACACATGCCCATCATGAGTAGGAAGGTTTGTGTCTTACATGGCATTGTCATGTGCTATATTTGTCAGTCTTTTTTCCCTGTCATTTCCTTATTTGAAAAGGTAGAAGACTGCTGACAATCTTTTCCACTGGGCAGATGATCTTCCTTTTCTTCTACCATGTTTCTCAGGATTATTTAAATTATATTTTAGTGGTTTTAACAGACATGGGAGATGTCATATTGAAAACCCTGACAACAAAGACCTGCATTGGTTTCATTTACACAGATGATGACACAACAGTATTGCACATGGCCTGCAGCCAGCAGACATTGGTCATATTCTGAACAGGTCAAGGGCAGGTTCTGTGTATGTGAAACTAATTCAGAGTGTTTCATTTATTTCCTTTTGATCTCTCTTCTAAAGCTGCTAATGATGGGTGTTTGTATTACTCTGATACCACAAGCGTGTCTTGGTGAAGTGGATGTTTTACTCTGTCTAGCAATCATAATGTCAGTTGCTAGTAACCTAAGATAGCCTAGTGCACTAGTGAGTATTTTTAAAAGTATGTTACTTACATTAATTAGATAATTTCCCCTGAAGTAGCCACAAATAAGATCATAAACACATAAAAATTTCTGTAGCCCCATGTGTACTTACACAGATGTGTACTGTTGCATTCATGCAGTTCCTAATGATGCAGTGATTCTTTCAGTGGACATAGTGGTAGGATAATTGTGTAGAGATTCATTTTCAGTTCCAGTAAGTGACAGTCTGTCTCTTTAAGTATGGTAAGTAAACAGCTTTGCAAGATTTTTATCCACATTTAAAAAAAAAAAATCTCTTAGGTTTTAAAATTTGGAATTAAAAATCTTAACTATTTTAATGTTACTTTAAAAAATACCAAGAGAGCTTCAAATAGTGTGCACAGTAAATCTGTGCCAGGGCAGAAACAATCAGAAGAGTAAAGAGTAATGATTAAGCATTTAATCAGAAGCATTATACTTTGTTGTGTTCTCATTGTAGCTGCAGGAAAACTGCTGTAACAGATCTTTAAATAGAAAACCTGAGGCTAAATTCTACTTCATCCATCAAAAGCAGCTGCTAGGAGATGACCTAATTTTAGTGGCTTATCAATTCTTTAGTGCTTGTTGGTTGATGTAACTTTGATCCTCTGATGCTAGATGACTTTTGTGCTGAATACAGCTAGAATTTAATGTGAATCTTTTGGATGGCTGCCCAGCCAAGCTGCATAATCCAAACAAAGAGAGAGAGCAGTACATGATTCAAGCTACTCACATGTACAATAATACAAATATATGTATCCTGATTCCTTTGGGCAATCAGCTCCATGTCACCAAGCACATTTTTCAAATACAATGTTCTTGTGGGTGGTTTTTTTTTTTGATGTTGATTTGTTGTTTGGTTGGGTTTTTTTCCGAACAATGCTTTGCTTTTCACTGGAAAAACAACACAAGATGCAGTGAGACTCAGCTGCTGCCAAGAAATAATGATAGAGTCAATAATTGCAGGACGTTTTTAATGAATGTTTTCCAAGCAAATCATTGCCATTTCAAAGGGCTGTTATTTCTATTTATGTAGAGATTAGCCTACACGTTATCAAGGAGAGGGAATGGTTCTGTGGGTTTTAGTTGGTTTTTTGATTTTTTTTTTGTCATTAGGTTTTGTAGCATTTTTAAGGATTTAATTTTTTTTTTAATACTAGAGAATATCTTTGTCTCTCTATCTTACTTTGTAATTGGACTGTAACTTGTTTTCCTTTTCCTTTCTATCTTTCTCCTTTTGGCTCTTTACTAAACCATCTGTGACACACATGCAAGTTGCTGGGTGTGTGAGCAATGCTTCACATATATTTACTTGCCCTACTTGGCATTATTTGCTAGTCATTAAAGATTATGCAGGAGGTTTTCATGTCCCTTTTTAAAAATTATTTTCTTAGCAGCCTAAGATAGGAATAATAGAGTGGTCAGGCTGTTCTACAGCCCTTTTTTTTTTTTTTTTTTTTTTGTCCTCTTCTCTGGGAGAGAGTTTAGGCTGGGGAGGATTTAGACTGGGAGGATTAGACTGGAAAGATTTCTGGGTTTTCTTCCTGGCACTGACAATCATGCATTGTGTGAGCTTGGGCCAGTTACTTAGGGACTGTTTTTCACACTCCAGTTGAAATAAATAGGAACTGCATGCACTCGGCACCTCTGAAAACCAGGTCATTTATCTCTGCTCCTTTCATTTACACACTGATAAATATAACCATCTTAGCCTTTGCATATGCAAACTGGGTAGAAGGATACAAATATGGACAGTTAAACATGCAAATCCTGTTTTGATGCACAACCACCCATTTCATACAGCCAGAGCTTTTACATTCTCGAATCTTTGGTTCTTTTTGGAAAAATGGGCCATAAATAACAAAATCTATGCAGACATGTCAGGGAGGCACAGCTGAAGTCAATATGTTTGTGTAGCTTCTTTTCTATAGTTTCACTTCTGCTAAAAATACTATTATAGTTATAATAATAGTTTAATCCTACTTTATTACTACATATTGTCAACATGCAGATGCCTTGTGCTTTACATGCTAACTGTAGGTTATCACAAGACCCAGTGTTAGCTGTTTGACGTGCTTAGGTGGGCTTAATTGTCCCTTCATTGTATCTGTATTTCTTCAGTGACAGTAAGGGTGTCCAATGTGGCTAGCTTGCGATTCAAGATTGCCTCAGTGAAATGTTTATACTGAGGCAATACAGGCATTTCACTGTGCCCTGTGGGCATATTGAAAGGGACAGATCTGATTTAAAAAAGCAGGAGAAAGAAAATGTTTGCAGTAAGCAGTCAGACTGATGTCTATTTTCACTCTGTCTGCCTCTGCAGAAAAAAAACCTGAACCAAACAATAATAAGAGCAAATTTCTTCAATAGAAATAAGGATAAACATTTAAATATTCTTGAGATAAAAATGTCAGTGACACGTGTCGGGTAGGAACTTGCTGAGAGTCAGATGCACTGAGGATCTTTCTTGCAGCCACAAGATACTGTCCACTAGCATCATCACTGTTCTACTGCTTTAAAATTAGGACATTGTGCTGAACATCCCACTTTAAAAAAATAATGATTTCAGTAGTTTTTTGTTTTGGAAAATTTTAAACTCTTATGTTTTACCCTAAGTCTCAGAAAAAGACCAAAGCGTAATAAGGTTATCTTACCTGGGGTCTCAAATATGGATCCTGTTTGTTGGGACAATTCCTCCTGTCCGCACTCACTTCTTTGCCACTTTCCCTAGGACTAAATAATGTACCCTTTCTTATGGGACAGATAAGCCCATCACACAGAAGGATGCCCATACATTCTGGAGGAAGCCTTTGTTCCCAAGACCTGGCATTTTCACATACCATGAGTCAGTCATGGTCTGGGGAAATGTTTGCCTTTTCCTTGCATGAGATACATGTTTCTAGTGATGGCATGGGAGGATTTAGTGTGTGTACCACCTGCAGCTGCATTTCAGGCAGCCAGATCATCCACAAAATGATGAACCCACAACTCTTGTGCTACTGTCCTGGCCTTCCTGGTGTGCTAGTCAACCTCCCTAATTTGACCTGATAATTACAGTGTGTGTGTAACCAAGTGCTTAACAGGAGTCTTTAGTGAAACTGGACCTGCTTAAACATTTATGACCCAAATTTGTTCCCACTGGATTGGACAGATCATTATCTTCAATGGAAATAATCTTAGATGCTCTATATGTGTCACAGAACAAACAAACAGCTGCTGTCTCTAGAATGGAGTGATGTATTTTGAGAATGAGGCTGGCAGCCAGGCATTCCACACTCCTCATGCTGGCCTTGGACAGATTCTGTATTCATGCTGCCTTGTAGTCCCCATGCAGCACAGACAGAATTGTTTTGCTTTCCTTTGTTGTGGCTGTGTGTGAAGATTAAATAAATCACCTGAAAATTATGAGCATTACGGTTATCATGTTTTGTACAATCATCAGAAACCTCTGGCTTATGATGTTTCAATTAAAAATGTGTCCTGGTGAGATGAGCTTTGCTGCATTTGTGACTCTATACTTCATTGAGAGCTTTGTGATAGTTGTCACCAATGAAGGAAGCCTCTAGTTTATGTGATATTCTAAAAATTAGTGTTATACTTCATGGTAGTGAGCCAATATTGTGAGGCACCAGGTTTTACTACTGTCAAGACTGCATTAAGTACTTGGGGATAGTGGAAGCAAAAGTGCCTTGCCTGCAGGGTGAGCTCCTAGGCAGCATCACCAGCTGGCCCAACTCCTTGGTTTACAGAGGCAGCCATCTGAGGCAAGGATGGGTTGGGAACCCAGATGCATCTCATTGACCTGGATGTGGCAGCTGTACTCTTCTACCTGTACTTAACCCACATACTGGCTATCTCTGGATGAGGGATAACCTACTTGCAGAATATCCCTGTGTGTTTTTCAGCCCACTTGCTATATTTGTGAATGCAATGGAAATGAGGCTACAGTGCTGTAAAGTATGATACTACCTGTGTGAAAATAGGCTTCTAAATCTAGCAATGCATAACATAGTTGCAAGAGCAGATGTGATCAAACATGTGGAATGACCCTGAAATGTTTTTGGAGGCCTACTTGTTCTTCCAGCATCTTTGAACTTTTACTTTACACTAGTGTGGAAAACAGTTTTGATATGGATTGCTTATTGTAGAGGTATTAACACTGAATATGTTGCTAAATGACCACAAACAAGCAGTTAGCAATTTAAAAGCACTAAAATTATGAAATATTTATTTAAAGGAACCAGTATCCCAACTAATGCTTGCTACAGGTCAAGTGAAAAAAAAAATAAAAGGATACAAAGTCAGATATAATGCAATAGATACCGAACTCTACCCTGCCTTCTGATTCTTATGCCTGTTTGCATTTTATGTATGAAATGCCATGCATAAAAGCTCATCTTCATAAACATTTGCACTTTGGGCCAAATTACATGCCACTGTAGATATTCTGGATTGTCAGTGATACAACTGAAAGATGAGTTTTTCTTGTCCAAAATACTGCTATTTGCTTCTGAAATCAGACATTTGTGCAAGGAAGAAAAGCATAAAATAACAGTTTTGCCTTTTAAGAAGTGGACAGAAACTTCTGGGCATTTTTGGTGCTTTCTGAGAAAAAGATATTTTGTATATGCTATTAAAATGACAAACACTGATCACAAGTGCTCTGTCCCTTTGCCTAGTAGTCCATAAAGATCCACCTAACTAGATGTTTTGAAAATACTTTGAGTAAAGAAACATGTTTCTTAGTCAAGAAACAGTCTCAAGAAAATACCCTATATTGACATGTGTCAACAAGGTAAGACCTATGTCACTGGAAATACAGTGTTGGTGTTGATCTTACTTCATTGAAACTTTAGAAGAAAACTACTTCATGTTTTCTGCTGTAAATAGTGTAATAGCCACCAACAGCATTCTTTTGGGGCAAAACCCTGGAAGCCCATATCAACAAGGGCCAACTGTAACAGTCAGCATTCTTTTGGGGCAAATAGCTGGAAGTCTGCATCAACAAGGGCAAACTGCCCAGCAAGTGCCAACAGAGGTCTGGAGGCATCTGAGCAAGACTTCAAGACCTCTGGTCAGGCACATTGAAGCTTTGTCTGAGTACATTATTGGAAATAGCTCTATATGACTTGTCAGTGATAACACATGATAACCATGGTGAGCAGAGAATAAACTGAAGTCTTTCACATCCTTGGAGAGGACCTCAGGTAATGCACTGACATTCTTAGCTGTTTCTGATGTTTTGACTCACTGAGGAGACAGTGAGCCTCTTGCAGCTCAACAACTATGAAGGTCTTTGCAGTTTTGGTGATTTGCTGTGTAAAAAAGGAAAAAAAAAGAACACCAAAAAACAACAAAACCAAAACAAACAACAACAAACAGAAATTAAGAGTGCTGTATTTATGAGGGCTGTAACAGAGTTAGTTACCAAGCCGAGTTTTTCAAAAGCAATTTCCTTGGTTACTTTTATGTGGTTTGTTGTTTTTCTTTGTGTTTTTTTATTACAGCTCAAGAAAATTCAGGAAGTAAGACTGATGTTATTTAAGAATACCCAGTGTCTTTTTTGGAAGGAAAACCCAGACTGGACTACATTGCCATTAATGGGAATGAGAGTTAAGAGCCTAATCCTGTTGCAGCAGAAGAGCTTGGGGCATATTGAGACTATGATTTCAGTATATATATGAAGTTCCCCAAGGGTATCTCATCAGCAGCAACTTTGAAATTTACTTTTTTGCCACTTCCACTCAGCTGACAAGAACACTTGACATTTTGAGAAGGTTTAGAATAGAAAACATTAGCAGTTCGTGTTGATCATGTAACTCATTGGCAAAAACACTACTGTTTAAATATCATGTTCAGTCATCGCTGGATTGCAGTCTAATGAGCATAAAAGATGAATACTTCTCAAAAGTGACTTGTTTTGTAACTTCCACAGTTACAAACTTGCAAAATGAAAAACATGGACATTTACTTCCCCTCAAATATAATTTTCAAGGACAGTGTCCCTTCGAGCCTTGGAAAGCCACTCCAAACATCTGTAAATTAAGTAGTCATGATTCTGTACTTTCTGCTCGGTGAAATCCCAATAGGAAATTTTCATTGTTATGAACTGGATGAGTAATCTTCCTAATGTCATAGTTACCAAAGTCTGTTCTAGCTTGTCTTTGAGCACCTCCACCTTGATGGATGTATTGCTTCTATGATTCTATGATTTAGCCATTATCAGTGAGTGGCATCCTGGGTAATTTTCAAGTAAAAGGAAATGTAATGTCCACTTTTCTCCAAGTGACAAATCACTGCTTACCTTTTCCTCTAATTGAATTGGCCCACTTTTTAGAATTCACTTTGGCATAGGTTAAGGAGTGGGATTGCTGGTCTCTAATTTGCTTGTTTATTTAACTTCCCAGTTCATAATCAGTTGAGTAAAAATGACCTTACCCTAAATATATCTGAGTGGCTATACTGTATTATACTAATGACTGCAACATGAAGAAAGCCAAACAAGTATTTTGCCAGTATCAACAGAAATGATGAAAGCACAGTTTGCAGAAATGTATGAATTATTGCTGTCAGCTTGCAGTTTCCAAGTTAACTCTTGATGAGGTTATAAATTGTGACAATGAATACTGTTTCTATTTTGAGTCACATTGTGGGCCAATTTCTGGTGTTGTAAACTGAGAGTAAAACCATTACAATAGATGGTTCTCTTTCTGCCCCACTAAAATAAGATTTTTTCCTCCTAAAACTCAAGTCATGATGGTGTGAAATGTTAAAAAGGCATACATGGTGATTTCTGTTGCACAGTTTCAGGTATAGGTTCAGATACAGAGGTGGAAGGTAACTCATTGACTCAGTCTTGGAGTTAACTTATGCCAAGGTATGCAGTTCAGAGCTTTGTGAACAAGGAAGTAAAAGAAATCTAATTTCAAGCTCCACTGGAAATTGAAGGGAAGCAACCGATATCTGAGAGATAGAAAGCAAGGAAGGAATAGAATGAAAATTCATGAGATATGTAAGGGAAGGGGGAGGAATGGAATTGTTTATCTGAATCCTCCCTTAAACGTCTTCAGAGACTTCATTCCAGACCATCCTAGTTTTAGAATTTTAAAAACAAATCCTCCCTCTCATTTTAAGTAGGGGTATTCTAGAATTAGAAGCACTTATCCAAACCACCTAGGCTTTAACTTTCAGGGTTCAGAAAAAATGGGACCTGGAACCGAAACAATCTTGGTTTGGCTTTTACAAAACCCAAACTACCATTTTAATTTTTTTTTTCTTTTTTTCTCTTATAGCTATGCTAGGGCTGTAATTGGAGAACTTGCAGTGAATGTGTAAAACGAATGCACACTAAAAAAGAGCAACAGCAATTCAGCTACCTTACTTTACACAGTGCTGAATTATGGCATACTGGAAAGATAATAGAAATGTTTCCATCCAGGAGCAGCTGTGGAAGGAGGCAGGGTTGCTTTAGGAACATGGAACTGTATTGATGTAACAGTGAGGCTGTCTCCACAGACTTCCACTGATGTTACATCTCAAATCTGTCTGCGTTGGAGAGCTTGCGTCTTGGCTGAGAATAGCTGGAAGTCTGAAACCTTTTCTAGTATAGTATGTGTACCCTGTTTCACTTCATTGCTTTGCTTCATTACTGTGGTAATGTCCTTCACTCTAAGTGTTTATAGAAAGCTTGTTCTCCAAGTTAGAAAACAAGAATTGCTTTCATTGTTGGGTTTATTCCAAGCTCCATCACTAATTATAAACATATTTTCTTCCAATCTTTTTTCACAACCTTTTGTTTGGAAACTTCACTATTTAAAGACCTGGATAACATCACAGTTTGCCAAAGGCCGTATTGTCCAGGATGAAATGCTTATCTTCTTTTTCCTCTTGTGCAATAATGCCTCATTACTGTTGTTATTTGCAAAAGAGAGGATTTTTCTATTATCAGCATATCTCCTGTACTGCACTTTCAACATTTAATAGCCAATAAAAGAAATAAATTTTAAATATACTTTGCTACAGATGAGTTTGGATTAACTCCCCCTCAGCCTTTAAAATCCTGGAGACCTTTTTAACAGTAATTTGCCAGGACTTTTTTTAAAGTTTCCGGAGCAGAGCGAACTTAGCAATTCTAATCATAATGTAAGCATTTCCAAATGAGAGTAATCCTTCTGAAAATATGTCCAGTAACCAACAAATTATGTGGAAAAAATTAAAAATATCTCAGAAGAATTCCAGGCAATCTTGGAGCATCTGTCATGAGATAAATCTCTATTTAATGAGCGTTCCACTGATCCTTTCCAGTTCTTTTTATCTCCTTTTCTGTAATGTTTTGTTAGAGAATAGTTGCCAACTGTTTGTCTTTTCCAGGTAGAATGTGGAAGGGTTGTTGCATGTATCCATGGAGTGCCTCGATCAGAGGTTTTACTGGAGAGCATAGAAGCCCTATGTACTTCAAATACTTTCCTGCACAGGGTCGACTGGATGCTCTGGGACATGTTTTGAAATACAAGTGTAGTGTAAAATTGTAAAACCAGCTTCCTCACCATGGAAAAGGTCTCCAGAGAACGAAGATATGTGCAGTGATTTAATATTAGTGTGATTTCCTGTAATTGCAAAAGTTTAGGACACTCCATAGAAGACATATCTGCTAACTCACTTGCTCTGTCTTCATGTATCACAGTACCTTGGGTTAGCATTAGCCTTAGGTTGATGCTGCTGCTGCTATATATGTCCTGTTTTATTTCCCTTCTATGGAAGGAGTTTAGGCCTAACTTTGACGTGAAAACAGGTGACAGTCCCAGCTGCCCTTTTACACTATTTTTCCTTTGCAGGAAAGGCTGGAGTTCGGTTTGGATTGTTTGGGGTTTTTTTATAGTTTGAATTAACATCACAGATAAACTCATGGGTGGGTATAGACCTAATACTTATGTTGCTCTAAGAACAGGTGGGAATAGCTGTAGCGACTCATTCATTTTATATTTCCACTGTTGTTGTCAGAAAATTACATGTTATTTTTTCCCAGCCCAGTATTGAAATGGAAGAGCTGCCAAAGCATGTCCACCATTTTCATGTAAGCAGCATATGATCTGAGAAGTGGGAGCTTTGGGGTGGCACATCCATCCACTGGCTTTTTTCAGGAGAGCTAGAGCCCTCTGATTTAACCTAGAGGAAAAGGCTGTTCAGACTCACTGGGGAAGAATTTGTGGCTACCAGTAACAAACATGAGTCCTGTTCTTTGTGGAAACAGCTACACACATTTGGCAGAGCTTTGATGGCTCTGTTTGTTTCTTCTGTGGTGGAAGGACGACACACAAATCTGAGGTACTGATACTTGGAAAATGCTGTACCAGTATACACAGCAGTGGTAGGAGCCATGGCAGTGGAAGTAGGAGATGAACAGTAAGTGTTTGGACTACCTGGTGACTTACCTTGAGAAACCAGGACCACCCACCATAACTGGAAAACAGGTACTCCAGTCTGTGACAAAATCAGCATAGGGAAGAACTGTGAGATTTTTGATATTTCAAACAAGCAAAAGAAACAACCTCATACATCTCTGCTTTTTTCTTTGTATCCTCTTTTTCTGCTCTAAGTGTAAGAGCACATTGGCATTCTGACTCACAGTGAAATTTTCTCTCAAGTGAAGCATCTAAATCCACAGCAGTCTCCAGGGGCAGAATATCTTGTGGGAGGTCAAGTGTCACTCTAAGTGAAAAGAGTGGAGCTGTTGGGTTTCAGGACAGGTGTTTGGTGCTTCTACTGTTGCTGATGGGTTTTGCAGACTGGAAGAATCTCAGGCTTGGTCATTCCCAGGTTGTGGAGCAGATCAGCCTCCTGGGATGGCACACACCATCCTCTACCATCCCCTGTGGCCTGCAGAGGGGTTAGGAGTATTGATTTAGCACAACAGCCATGGGCCTGATTTGTTCCTAGAAAGTAGAAAGCCTCACCAAGGAAGGATGCAAGAGTTTGGGAAGGCCCTCATAGTATTTTAGGGGCTGAGACTGTGCATTCCAGAGGGCAGGGAAAGGAGAGAGGAAATGCAAGATTCTGTTGAGTGTTGGCCTGAGAGTGTAAGAGTAAGTAGCAAAGGTAAATGCAACTTGTCTCAGTGTGTAACATTCTTTGTTGTGCTTGATAATATAGAGAACTACAAACTGCATTTATGAATAATCAAACCAGATCATTGCTGCAGGCATGAGGAGAGCACAATACAGGCAACAACAATACAGTGTTGTCTCAGTGATACCAGGGACACATGCTTTGCATGGAGGATTTAAACATCTACTAGCAGTAAAATCCATTAGGAAAGACAATTCTTTCCTCATATTGGCTTCCTCCAAAGCCAGCACACTGAAAATAGGCTGTTTCCTTCTCTAGACATTCCTTTGGAGATGACAGAGATTCTCCCATCAAACCCTTACCACAGGAAAGTGTTGAGTAATGCTTTCTTTCACTAATGATTTTGTGTTCTGGAGCTGGTTGATGTACTTCTGCTGTTATCTTAATGCAGATCCCAATTTAATCTTGAATTTAGGGAATAGAAAATCCTGATAAACATCCGGGCTGCCGTGAACGCAAAGGACAAAGCCTTTGTAGTAACACATCTCTGACATACATCCATGAGAAGTGTTTGATGTGTTGTAAAAGGCATCTGTCTAAAAGAAAAATGTTTTTCCTCTTTGGCTTTGTTGAGCAGGCTGTGAAGTAAATGACACAAAGTAACCCTTCTTTTCCTCTCCAACTGCCCTCTTTTTTGTTTGATCTTGCAGTGATGTGATAATGGTGAGTCTGCAACTTGGAAGTATTTTCTGTAATGACTTATAGCATGAACAGAGGGGGGTTTATTTTCTACTGCTAAAGGAAGATTAAAGTATGATTTGGAGATTAGGCTTGTTTTGAGAGAGAGAGAAATGAGCAGCCTATTTCTACCTCTTTCAATGAACTGCTGTGTCAGACTTGGTAAGTCACTTCTCCATGCCTTGGGCCTTTGTTGTATACTACGACATTCAGCTCTTGTGCTACTAACAAATATTTGTCATGGCTTAATCATAATGACTGCCAGCACACTAATTAGCCTCAGCCCGTGCAAAGTTTATTATCCTTGTTTTCAACATTTACACCAGTTCATGGGATGTGATGGCTGATTTTGATTTAGGTCTGGTCACAGCTGGCAGAAGGGGAAGGAAGAAAGTTCTGAGGTCTGCAGAGGAGAAGCAGGCAATGTCACAGGATGTAGGCTGATGCGAGTTTCTGGGCGTACTTTAAACAACCAGCTGAGCTACTAACACAACATACACAGCACCAGCCAACCTTCCAAATAAGTCCTTTGTCTCACACTGGCTGCCCTTGACTTTTGGTCACCGGGTTTTTACTGTGCTGCTGCTCAAACTAGTTCAAATAACACAAACTGAGGTACGCTGGCCACCACTTTGCAGCTCTAGTTTGGAGGTAGTGCATTGCTAGGGAGCTAAAACTGGAAAATGCAAAAGTCAAGTCTGTCAATCTGCCAGCATGCTACATCTGCACAAATGCACAATCCACTGAAAAGCAATCAACTGGCCAAGCCCTCCAAATACCAGGGCAAAGCTGTGCCAACAGTTGTCTCCCTGACGACTGTGTGGAAGAAATTGGTCACAATCAATCTAGAAGGAAAATACTTGGAGGCATACCCCTTTGCTCTAGACAAGGCTGCAGTTTTACCATCTGTAAAGAGAGAAAGGTGGCAGGATTATCCCATTCTGTGGCAATACTAGAAACTTAATCTATAAATAAATCCATAAATACATGTGAAGGCAACATGACTAAATCAGAATTACTGAAGCAATACAATGCTATGTGCAAAAGTAGGCTTACACCAGTAGTGCATTTTGTACACAGGCAGCCTAGGAGAAGAGATTGTGTGGCAAAATATCTGCAGTCTGCATCCCTGGAGAATCAGTAGGAGTTGAAGAAAACTGCCAAACGGTGCACACATCTGTGAGGGAAACAAGGAAACTCCATTCTCCCAAGTATTCAACAGGGAAACCTGGGAATAAAGACATTAACAGGCACTGTGTGGTGCAAGGTACTGGGTTTTTTTTTTCATTTTGATGCTTCTGAGAAATAAGCAAATGCCCCAAATTGC
This sequence comes from Indicator indicator, assembly GCF_027791375.1. NCBI lineage: Eukaryota > Metazoa > Chordata > Aves > Piciformes > Indicatoridae > Indicator > Indicator indicator. The sequence continues at coordinate 58,327,392 of NC_072053.1, read as the reverse complement.
CAGGATGACACAGAGGGCAAAGCAAACCCTGTGGATGCTTGCAGCAGTTGCAACAGTCTCTTCTTGCCCTCTGCCCTCTGTCCTAAGGGAAAATATTGTGCAGCACACAACACTAAAATAGTTAATGATAGGCTAACCACTAAAAGCTAACATTTGCAGCTTTGGGTTCCAGGAGCAGAGGAACAGGAGGGCAGCCTCCTCATACCAAACATCTGAGAGTATCTTACTCATGGGAAGTGCTGGCAGACTATAAAGTTCTCTGTTAATGATTGTTGACATTGCATAGAGAGCTTCATGCTGTTCTTTACCTGCTTCAGCTTAGTTTTTTTTTTTTTTTGAGAAAGTACTTTTTCTGTGCTGCAGATCACATAAATTCATATACGTTACTGCTCTGACAGATAGGTCTTTGTTTTGGAAGATGCCATTTTTTTTTCCAGTGCTGAATAATGAATGAAGCATTTCACTTTGGTAGCTTCCAAACATACTTATAAAATGAAGCTGAGCAGCCCAAAATACTTTGCCCTCCTACACTGACATTCACAAGCCTTTATAATAGCATTATCAAAAGCATTTGCAGTGGAACGTGCATGAGTTGGCCACAAAGACTGTGTTAGTCAACAAATGACTGCATTTTATTCAGCTCTACCCCACACAGTTTGTAGCAAATCCCAATTAGCACAACTGTAGCTAACAGGGCAATTATTCTGTATTGTGGGTCAAATAGTATCTTATAGTGATCCATAGCTGTCATAACTCCTGCTTACCTGAGGAAACAGTGGGTGGAGAAGTAGAAAGGGACTGGAATTCTCCTTTCTCCCTCTTTCTGCTGGTAAGATGGTTTGGCTCTTCAATGACCACCACAGATACTGCTTACTCTGAAGCATGTCACAACTCTGCTAGTCTGGCAGTAAGTGGTGGCATTGTTCACTTCCTACAATTCTCAACTGACGATTACCTAGATGTCCTTCAGCTCACTCTCCCATTCACTGATTCTTCCTGAACACACTGCTAAGAAATGAAGCATGCTGCATCCACTTGAACAGAGAGGAGTGCTCCCCATGAACACATAAATGCACCAAACTTCGGTTTCGTTATAAATTAAAATTACCTCTCTGTCAATTGATTGTAATGATTTCCATAATATTCACCACAGTGCTGAAATCAAGGCTTCCCATGTATTTCTTCCCACAAGTCATATAAGTGAACTACATCTGCAATCAGTGCCCTCCAGCTGCAAGTAGAAGAGAGTGGCTGACTGACATTACTATAGTGACAATAATTGGCACATGATGATTTGAATGATAAAATCATATCTAGTCCACATCCATTCTCATATTTGTGCATTTCCACCTTTAAAGTCCTAAAATGTTGTATAATCAATAGCAGTGAGTCTAAGAAATACTGCTTATAAGCCTGCTAAATAATGTGTATCTCCATTGGCTTTGGTCAGCCCATCCTTGCCTCAAGGAATCAGGGACAGTGGCCCTGAGCACTGTGCAGAAGCACTCTGATTCTTCTCTATGGACAGGTGGTTAGAAAAAACATTTAACACAGAAAAGTCTCTCTTGCTTAATAATATAGCACAGAGCTCAACAGCAGGAAGAGAAAGTATCTGTCTTGTATGATCGTGCCTTCCTAAATATGAGTTCATCATGATGAAACAAAGATGGCATCTTTACTCAGCAATGAAAGGGAACGCCACTTAGTCCCCTTTCTTCATTATTCAGGAGATAAAATATCTCTCTAATATACCCAGTGACTGCACTCTTTCCCTTTAATAGGTCTAGAAATCTCTTTCCTCATAATCCTTGCATTGTTTGGACACAGTCCTTTCTCATGCACTTATATTTCTCCATTGCTAGATGACTTTTGGTGAGTATGTTTTGGTTTTTTTTTGTCACCTGTATGCAGTGTTAATTTTGTAGTATTTAAGCATGTCAAAATAAAAAGTGCCTTATCTGAAGATAATCTTTTATTTTAAAAAAAAAGTCACCACTCATTTTGGTTTTCTGCATTTTGGAGGCTAGTAGATTAAGGTTACTTCTAAAACTTTGAAACAGGAAATAATAGCACCCTTTCAAGTACATGACACTATGCATTTTCTGCCCTCTTATAGCTTAGAATGTGCAGAAGGTGAAAAAGCAGTAACGGGTGACCAAGAATGCAATTAAAGAAGGAAATGCAGAAAATAATGACAGCAGACACATGTAGTCTTTTTTTACCCTGTGAAGTGTTAATTTCTCTTAATGAATTTGTAACTTAATTTTAAAAAATGAAACAAAACAACAAAACCAAACACACACAAACCCCCAAACAAAAAACCCCTCAAGATCAATTTTCCAATTTTGCCAGCACAAAGTGAGAGAATACTAATAATTTTGATTAAAATGTTATTGAAGCAGCTACTCCTCCAGTATTTGTGGACTGGTTTGAACAGGAATTAAATACGGAGTTTGCCTCTAATGTAATCATGCCAAGGGAAGCAGGAATTGATATGACAGATCGTCTCAGACTGTCTGAAGAATTGGGTTAAAGGATGAGAATTGACAGGGATGTTTTTCTGGCACAAGGTAGCCCTCCAGATGAAGGATGACGTACATCTGTGCAGAAGGCATTTGTTTTTGAAGGCCAAGCCGTGACCATGGAGTAGGGAACTTATCTCAGATTTCAAAAGTCCTGTTGCAAGTGAAGAGCACCTTTCTTTGACCTTGACATTTCTGACATAAACGTTTAGGGGCCTGCAAAATCCTAAAACAAAGGCTCCTTTCCTGTGGGAAAGGGTAAGAGACCAAACATATGACAGATGATAGTGATGTTACTTAATGCAAGACTTAATGCATATTGATTCTGCTCTTACTGAAATTCTAAGTAGCCACAAAGAAAAATAGAGCATTTATGTCACCTGTATGCCTGGTGTATTAGTGAGCAGGTATGCAGGTATGTGCCTAGACATAGGCACAATACTTGAAAATCCTGCATTTCCCATGGAAGAAAGTCTGCAGAATTCTTTCTAGAGCTTTTAAACTTTGTAAAAATGCAGTCTCAAAATTCACCTCCTGCCTCAAAAGTACAAATGAGGTTTTACAACCAGCTCATCTTCCCATTGCAAATGGCATCTCTGTCTTAAGAAAGGTTGTTGTTGTTGTTGTTTGGAAAATGCCAGTGAGTTACCTGGTCTTGCACTCTTGTACTTGGTAGGTGTAGAATGGGGTATCCCTTATGTCAACCACCTTCTACTGAGACCAGCATTGCCATTGTCCCTCACCAGGTGAAGACAACAGACACTGAGCAGCAGCCACAGGTGGATAATGCACACTGAAATGTCCAACTGCATGGAGAGGTAGGAGAAACAAGAACCGAGGCCCAGTTAGGGGCTCCTTTACGCTGGATCTTGATTAGGCAGGCTGTGAAACCTGCTGCAGCAAGATGGCTTCTTTTGGAATGAGCCTTGTATTCCTGTGGCTTTGATTTTGGGGTTTTTTTTTCAACCTCTCCCACTCCCATTTTGGTCCTAATTCCTTCTCCCCTTTTTATAGCATTTTGATTGAAAGAATACACTGGCAACGCTAAGCATTGTATTGGAGGGAGGCCCCAGTTAAACTGATTCCAGCTCTGCTGGAACTGGCCTTGCTGTGTGTGCTAAGGAAGAATGTATGCCTTCCCAGTGACAAGCTGGCACCCATGTGCCAGGCAAGGCACGTGGCTGGGTGCCACAGTTACTAATCTAGTATTAACTGCATTAATTGTGGACATAAGCAGTGCTGAGTGCCAAGCATGTCACAAGCTGATTACAAAAGCTGTGGTTTAGAAAGGGTTTCAAATTATGCTTCACTTTTCATTTTAAGCGCCTTTCCCTCGTCCCTCCCCCTCCGCCGTTCCTTGACTCTGCCTGTTTACGAAAACGCAACCGTGCCCCGGGCGGGAGCGGGATCGGCTTCAGTCTAACACGACCAAGTACCTGCGATCGGCAGGCAGCTAACAGCCGGCAGCGGGAGCCGGAGAGCCCGCAGCCCCCTGACAGGGAGAAGCCCCCACCTCATCCTGCCGCGCCGCTGAGCGCAGCTGACCTACTTTTTCTGCATTTCCGCCCGGACTCCTCCCCACCCACGGGGCTCGAAAGCCTTCAACCCTTTGGACAGGGGCGGCAGCTGCAACCAGCGCTCCTCCCACGGGGTGGGCACCCGTGTCGCGGCCGCGCAGGGTGCGGGGAGAGGCGCGAACAGAGGCCAGCCTCTCCACAGCCTGCCTTTGCAGCATCGTCTGCTGGGGAGAGGGTTTATAGCCCTGTACCAATCGCCTTGATCTGAAGCACACTTTGTATTTGTTTGGTTATTGCCCTAACCTTCCCCGGAATGGTGTCCCACCCGGTCATTATCTCCCAGTAATTAATCTTTAACAAAGCAAGTTAGGTCCACCATAAAGTAAGAACTAGCTAAAATTCCCTGCATGCACAGCAAAGCAGCCCGTGGCACTTCTGTACAACACATCTCGCCCGCCTCCCTGCAAGGGGACAGGTCACCGCAGCCATTTGGAAAGGCTCTGCCCTTTGTGTCTCAGGCTCCGGCACTTTGTCCGGGCAAGGCTGTGCGATTATCGTGATAGGAGGTGTCTGGCAGGGCGTACGCTGAACAGTGGCTTCGTGTGAAGAACACATGTAAGGTGTTTTGTAGCAGACTGCGGAGTGAGTGCTTAGCATGATTTTCGGTGATAATTGTAACTAATGTTTGTATCACACTTTGCCTTTCCATGTTTCTGGTAAAGCAGTGGGATCTTTTTAGCTCTTTTTAGAAGAAATTCAGAGGAAAAGCCCTTTAATTGCACAAAGTGTTTGGAAAAGGAGAAGATAATCTTATTTTTTAAATGCAAAAATCTTCCTAAACAGGCCAGAAGTAACACATTATGAAATTTAAAATTTGGCGTGGGTGCACACCTTTCAGAGTACAGCAATCTTGGCTGGTTTGAAAAGTGCAGACTGGTAATAAAGGTTATTGGATTATTGGAAAACTGTACAGAACTTGTCAGCAAAATGTTTTCTGAAGTAGGGGGGAAACCACCCCTGCATATGCAGACAAAGTGCATGCAAGTGCATACAGATAATGAAATGGACACTTTGTCCAAGGAAGTTAAAGCTTCTGGTAAAACCTGGAACAAAGGCAAAACTGCTGGGAAAACAGTTTCCTGGCAAGATGGAATTTGTAGGTTCAGGGCCAAATGGGTGACCATGGTGTAATGAAACTCTCCGGGCACTGTGACCTGAGAGTAATAGCCATGGGTCACTCTGTTGGCTGTTCTGTTTTAGAGGAAGGCAGGTGCTTCTATGTTTTGAGAGAACAGGCTGTCTTGTGTGCCTGGCTGTGCTCCATTGTTCTAAGACATTTCCCACTGTGTCTTGGCTGCTAGTGGCTACTGACCTATTTGTAACCTGTGTTTCACACAGGTTTTGAGTGCAGTATGTGGAGAGTTGCAGGGACATCTGGTTGATCCTCCCCTTCCTGCAAAGGAGGCATCTTCAATTAAGCTTTGAGCTATCTGATGGTGGATTATACTTAGTTGATGTAATAGGGTCCTGCTGTTACGGGTAATAAACAAACTTCCTACTGACTTCCAGCAGCTTTGATAGGAATAACTACCAAGTGTCAGCAATAAGGCTGTGGTTCTTGGCAGGACTTGAGGGTACTCTCCTGGAGATACAGGAGTAATTCCTGGAAAGAAAGAATTTTGTGGAGGGGTTATAGGTTAGGGTGCTCCTGCTTCCCGTTTGTTTTCTCAAAACACAGTGTGAATATTGGGTTGCAGTCACCCAGAAGTACAGTTTAGGACTACTGTGTACAGCCTTTGCAGTTATCTCTTTCTCAGTAGCTATCCCAATTACCAAATGGTTCCATCAGGCTTTTTTTTTTTAATTATTTTAATTTTTCATTTGTTTTGTAACAGCTGCATGCAAGCTGTAGTGAGCAGTAATGCGCAGTGATAAAGAATCTGAATTTGGTAGGCAGAAACCTCTCAGCTCAAATGTAGTGATAGATTGACTATTATAAACTGATCTTTAGTTTTTCTTTACACAAATCAAACTATTTTTACTTCATTAGTGGTTAAGTCAAAACTGATTAGCAACTACAGAAGTTGGTCTTAGTGACAGAGTTCATGGGGTAATCTTAGTACGAGGAATTTTTCACGTGTTTAAGTTAACCCAGAGAATCTGTGCGATGGGAAGTAAAAACTATGTTGAGTGAGTGCCACCAAGTGTCTTCCTGCTGTATAACAAAGCCCAAGTCTTAAGCAGGAAAAGCATAGCGTTGCATCACAGTTTTGTGACTTTGAGAAGGACATTACAGAGATGGCAGATTCTGTTAAAGTGGGTGGAGTTTCACTGATGTACAACAGCAGCTTCTAGAGATCTGATAAAGGCAATAAGACTGTGGTAGGCACAGAAATATAGACATAAGCCTGGCTGCCCATCAAGTTCATCCATGCATTCCATTTTGTGACTGGTACTGCCCTACATTGACACTGCACTGCCTCTGGCTGTGCTGTATTATGCCAGAATGGTGGTACAAAACACCTGATGTTTATTAGCAGGGCTGATATGTGTCACGAGACTTCCTAACAGGTGATACAAGTACAGATTTGATGATTAAAAACTTCATTCTGGCTCTCCTTATGCTACTGTTGATCACAATGCAGGTTATCAATAAATGCAGTTTGGAAAAGGCCAAGACGTGTGTGTATAAACAGCAGAGTTTCAACAAGCAAGGTAAACTTTGCCAGATGTCGGTGGGGGGGATTTCCGCCCTCACACTGATACAGTCCTCCAGGACAGTTTCATCCCAGTTTGCCTGTAGATTAAAATCTTCTGAAGGGTCTTCAGATTTTCAGTGCACACACAAGTGTCATTAAAGAAGGAATATTTCTATTAGTATGTCTTTAGTTTTGTAGCTTGCTGAAATTCAGATGATTCAAGCAATGAATGCCTGAGCATGCCAAAGCTCCATTCACAATTCCTTGTGCTGGAAGCTGGGGCAAAAGAGAAGCTATAACAAAATTTATGTTGCATGCAATAATAACTGCACCTTGTTGTGCTGGAGTTCATTGTCTGAATTTGCACACTGCAGCTAAAGACCATGTAATAAGCAGCCACGTAAAAAGTATGCAGGAAATTTTTTACTGTGGTGGGTGTCAAACCAGGTACCTCTCTTTGGCAATTATGGTCTCCTTGCCTTTTATACTGGTGAAGCCCTAGAAGGGGAGACTAGGACAAGAGCCTAGCCAAAGAGACTGTTTATTGCAGGAGTCTGATGATGTACTTCTTGGAGGTGACAGAAATATTTTAGGTCCCAAAATAGGCTGAAATCTACACGCAGAATTTTAACATTTTTTATTGTAATATATTTGTATGTAAAGAAACTGATCAGTGTGCTGTGATACACGGCACCCATTAGACTTGGAAGAGTGCCAGAGAACACAAGGGCACACCGTACATTGCAGGGAATCTGGGCTGTGACATGCTCTGTATAATCAGAAGCCCACTGTATATCTCAGGGCCTTTCCACAGGAGTTAATAGTTGAACAAACTTACCCTGGCACAAGCTTTCCACTGTAGTGCTCTCTGTCCTGCTCTGTTTTGCTCTTTTGCTATAAATTAACTTAAAAGACTCAGGTTCACCACTGTGTGAGCATGCTGTGAAAAGCTTCACTTTTGAAATAGGGTGTAACTCTCTTTGCATGATGAAGGGTGGAACTGGAAAGTACAGAAACAGGAACCAACACAGTGGCCTTGAGCTATTCCAAAGGACTTGTACTTCTTGTATGAGTGTTGTATATTTTGCGGGACTTAGAGTTTCCAAAGGGGCTGATGCTCAAGTCATTTGGTCACGTGTGAACTATGTGCTATTGGTTTGTTATTTGCCAGCATGAGGGCTTTTCTAAGTACCACTGTGCAGTGTGGTATGTAACTAAACTGCCCTCTGCATATGGGTAAGTATGGCAAGGTGCTAGATATACACGAGCCAGGTGAGAAATAACTTTGTAGATTCAGATAAAATATCTGAGCTTTAGTTTAGATAAAATTAACCTTCTACACAGAACAATAAGGAAGTAGGTGTCCTTTTCCTCTTGTGCCCTTGCCAAGTACAATATACACAGTTATCAGTATTCTTGTCAGTAATTCACCTATTATCTCAGTTTAAAAGTATTTCATTGTTTCAAGGACAATTTTTAATATACTGGAGAGTATTCCTATCAGGTTGTGATATCTGACATGATCTCACCATTCATACAAAAGGAAGAAGTTCTTCTCTGAAATGGCCAACCTTACTACAGCTTCAGAAGCACTCTTTGGGGAGCTGAATAGAAGGAAATGGCAAACTGAAAAGGGTTGCTAAGAAACAATTTCAGATGCTTCCAGATTTTATGAGAAAAAAGACACACCCACAAACCCAGACTAATCATCTCCAAAAGGAAACAATGAGAAAGCTGTTCTTCTGTTAGCCAACTATACCAGTTTGCTAAATGATGAAATAAGGAAATAAGAGCTTTGGGATGCAGCATAATCAATAAACATGAACGTCGAGGCTCTCCTAAGGAAAAATATTGCACAGGGACCGAACTGCAAGTAAAGCTTCCATTTTAATACTCCTGGTGGAGAATCACTGAAGTCACACAGCTGACTGGACATGTACTGATGAGCATCGGGTGGAAACCCACAGTAATGGTCTACTTTGATGCAAAGACAGTTTCTGCTGTCATAACTAAGGTGTGATATGTCACACATTAGTTGTGATAGGTCAGAAGTGATATGAACTGGTTAATTAATGGCTGATGCGCAAGTAAGTTAGTTTTGTGTTTTTTCTTAGAATGAAATCTTCTACTCATCACAACCTGCTACAAGAGACATTATCCATAAAAAAGTAAATGAACAAAAATGCAGATCACTTGGCACAGTTTATCAGAGTAGGAAGCCATAGAATACTTCTCAAAATTAAATGGCCAGTATATTTTTGATCTTGGAACAAGCTATGGTTACTTCAGTTTTAATTTGATTAAGTAATACAGGAATATATTGATATCTTGAATCTGTTCTTTGTGTTCTTCTTAATGCAGTTATATCTTTATGTATCTTTGTCAATTTATATATAAGTAAGTAGTATGTTTTTATGACAATTAATTTTAAATAATTCTATGGCATAGTCTTCTCACTCCAATTTTTTTTTTAAATCCATTTTTGACATAGAATGACAATACAATATTTATTTGATTGAGGACAGCTTTACTGACACCATGCTAAACGATGGTTAATCCAATTTATTTTGAAATATTTCAGTTAAAGGTATTTGGAATGGACCCTGAAATACTAGCTCACGTGTAGGAAGGTAGTTGTTTTGACTTCTTTTTATTCTAAGGTTGGTAGGATCTCCCTCTGATTGTAGAGTGAAAAAATTTGCATTCTTCAAAGAGCAGTTTCCTTTTATTAAAATCTTTGGCAGTCAGAGAAACAGTGTTTTCATTGTGCTCTTACCTGAGTCATCTGCTCAATGGGTGACTGATCAACGTTTAGTCAAGCCTAGACATGGTAAACTACAAAAGCAACACAGTGAATAGAAGCTAAAATGTCTTTCAAAACATATTTCCCTATGTATAATCAAAATGAAGGAAAATATTTCATCAGGATCTCAAACCCAGGATGAAAGACCAAGTTAAACAAGGCAAAGTTTACTTTAACGTTACATACAATGTGCCATGTAGACACTGAGGAGAAAAATAAAGGAAATGAGATCACCGAGTGGACGATGTGACACTTAAGTAGCAGCTGAGACTTTTGGATATCAACAGTACTCAAGCATCTTGGAAAATCAAAAGACACATGACAGTATCTGACCAGATTCCTGCACTAAATTGATTTTCTATCTGCTTCAGTCCAGATCTTCAGGGAAACTGTCCAGAAGGAGGAGGAGAGTTATGTATCCTTGAATGTCAAGTTCATAACTGGTGTGATTTCCTCCTATCCTCAGTCTTCTTCTCTTGTAATTGTCTTTTCCTTTAATTTTTTAAGAAATAACACCTGGAAATATGACCATATTCTTCTTCCTTTAGATGTTTTGGGGTTTTATTCAGCCGACAACTTCGTATCTCATGAATACCTTCCTTTGTGTGTAGAAATGGGACCAGTTTATAGTGACCACATTTAGATAATCCATTATAAGGGCTTTAAACTAGATTTGAAGGGGGAAGGGGTTATTAATCTCATGATTGCCTGTGAGAAACATTGGGGCAGCTCACTGGAGGCAGAGGGATGGAGTGCTAGCAAGGGATCTCAAGGGAAGCAAAGGGGATTCACCTAAGAGGGTGACACAGCCAGCCCAGCTGAAGTGCCTCTATGCTAATGCACACAGCTTGGGCAACAAACAGGATGAAATAAGGGCCACTGTGCTGCTGGAATGCCATGGCATAGTGGCTATTACTGAAGCTTGGTGGGATGATACCCATGACAGGAATGCAGGGATAGACAGATACAAGCTCTTTAGGAAGGACAGGCAGAGTAGGAGGGGAGGAGGTGTTGCTCTCTGTAACAGTGACCAGCTGGAATCAGTGGATCTCCACCTGGGGAAGGATGATGAGCTGGTTGAGAGCATATGGGTGGAGATTAAAGGGGAGACAGGGGAGGGAATTGTAACTGTAGGGGTCTGCTACAGGTCACCTGACCAGCAGAACTAAGCAGATGAGGCCCTCCACAGGCAAATAGAAGTAGCTTAACGTTCATGAGCCCTGGTCTTCGTGGGGGTTTCTACTACCCTGACATCTGCTGGAGGGACAACACAGCTAAGCACCAGCACTCCAGGATGTTCCTGGAATGCACAGATGACAACTTCCTCCTCCAAATGGTAGAAGAACCAATGAGAAAAGGTGCTATGCTGGACCTTGTTCTCACAATAGGAAAGGACTATGGTAAAAAGAAGACTAGGGAAGGTGTGGGACCCCTCAGAAAAGAAACAGGGGAGCTGGTGACAAGTGACATGGAGAAGGCTGAGGTTCTCAATGATTTTTTTACCTCAGTCTTCACTGGCAAGGGCTCCAGCTACACTGCCAGGATCACAGAAGATAATGGCAGGGACTGGAAGAAGGAACTGCCCGTTGTGACTGAAGATCAGGTTTGTGACCATCTGAAGAACCTGAAAGTGTTCAAGTCCGTGGGACCCAATGAAATACACCCATGGGTGCTGAGGGAACTGGCAGATGAGGTTGCTAAACCACTCTCTATTATATTCCAAAAGTCATGGCAGTCTGGGGAAATCCCCACTGACTGCAAAAGGGGAAACATAACTCCCATTTTCAACAAGGGAGAGAAGGATGACCCAGGGAGCTATAGGCTGGTCAGTCTCACCTCTGTGCCCGCTAAGATCATGGAGCAGATCCTCCTGGAGGAACTGCCAAAGCAGAAGAATAACAATGAGGTGATTGGGTATGATCAACACAGCTTCACCAAGGGCAAATCCTGCCTGCCGAACATGGTAGCCTTCTATGACAAGGTCACAACATTAATAGATGAAGGCTGAGCAGCTGACATCATTTACCTGGACCTGAGCAAAGTCTTCAACACTGTCCTGCACCACATCCTGGTCTCCAAGCTGGTGCGGTTTGAGTTTGATGGATGGACCACTCAGTGGATAAAGAACTGGCTTTGTGGCCACACCAAAAGAGTGTCTGTCAATGGGTCCCTGTCCAAGTGGAGGCCAGAGACAACTGAAGTCCCTCAGGGATCAGTACTGGGACCAGTCTTGTTCAACACCTTTACTGGCGACATGGACAGTGGCATTGAGTGCACCCTCAGCAAGTTTGCTGATGACACCAAGCTGTGTGGTGCAGCAGACACGCTGGAGGGAAGGGATGGCATCCAGAGGGACCTTGACAGGCTGGACAGGTAGACCCAAGCCAATCTCATGAAGTTCAATAAGACCAAATGCAACGTCCTGCAATTGAAATGGGGCAATTCCAAGCACTGATACCGGCTGGGCAGTGAGTGGCTTGAGAGCAGCCCTGAAGAAAAGGACTTGGGGGTGCTGGTGGATGAGAAGCTCAATATGAGCCACCAGTGTGCATTTGTAGCCCAGAAAGCCAATCACATCCTGGGTTGCATCAAGAGAAGCATAGGCAGCAGGTCGAGGGAGGTGATTCTCCCCCTCTACTCCGCTCTGGTGAGACCCCAGCTGGAGTACTGTGTCCAGTTCTGGAGCCCCTATTACAGGAATGATCTGGACATGCTGGAAGGTGTCCAGGGAAGGGCCACAAGGATGATCAGAGGGCTGGAGCACCTCTCCTGTGAGGACAAACTGAGAGAGTTGGGGCTGTTCCGTCTGGAGAAGAGAAGGCTCCGAGGTGACCTTATTGTGGCCTTTCAATATCTGAAGGGGGCCTACAAGAAAGCTGGGGAGGGACTTTTTAGGGTGTCAGGTAGTGATAGGACTAGGGGGAACGGAACAAAAATAGAAATGGGTAGATTCAGATTGGATGTTAGGAAGAAGTTCTTCACTGTAAGGGTGGTGAGACCCTGGAACAGGTTGCCCAGGGAGGTGGTGGAAGCCCCAGCCCTGGAGGTTTTTAAGGCCAGGTTGGATGTGGCTCTGAGCAACGTGATCTAGTGTGAGGTGACCCTGCCCATGGCAGGGGGATTGGAACTAAATGACCCTTGACATCCCTTCCAACCCTAGCAATTCTATGATTCTATAATTCTATCTTTCTTCTCCTTCAGTCTTATGTGTGTCCTTGTATTTGTGGACCAAAGGCTCTCAGAAATAATTTCTCTCCCAGGAACTTGGGCAGTGTGGTCTTGATTAGGTTTTTAATGGCACAATAAATAATGAATAGTTTTCTTTTTTTCTTTTTTTTTTTTTTTCCTGTGGTAGCAAAGGTAGATTTCAGTGCTGACAACAATTCAAAGTAGGGACAATGATGTTTTACAAAATCACTGTTAGACAGCTATCAGTAAGCTACCAGTAAGTAGCTGCCTGGCAGTAACACCTTGAAGATGGCTATTTCAAAAGTACCAAAGGCAGAAACTCAGTGTTATCTTTAAAATATTTCTTCTGGTTGATGAAGGCTGGTGGTGTAGCTCCGAGACACCATTTCATCCATTGTGTATGGCTTGGATGTGCTCCTTGTTAGGTTATGTGATTGGTTATGTGATTATTTATGTATGTGTGTCTCCTCATGCTGACAGAAGAGCCTAGTATGCCACTGTAAGGGTGGAGAGCCCTAACAACTCCGTGAGAGATCCAAGTTCCTGGGCTGCTCCAGGAGCCAGCTACTGGAAGGGTCTGTGTTGTCCATATATGTATACTTATTTCCCACTGATGGACTGCTGTCCTGACCAGCCAGCAAGGCAAGATGGCAAGGCTGTTGACAATGCTTGGTGTTTGTGTGAGATCCGAGCATGCCTCTCTGTGGTTGGCCACATGGGCATGTACCTGTCCTCAGCCTCTCTGCTGGCTGGAGTAGGGATCATGGTATGGTGGCAGCCTGACCTCTATCAGGCCATCATGCTTGTCAACCCCTATCTTTCGTAAATGCTTTACATGTTGTTAAGTTTTTGTTGACAGGAAAAGTGACACAATAGGGCAGTTCCAAGGTATTTCAGATGTTTTCAAAAATTGCATGTCTGAAAGCTTAAAAGGCAAATCACATAATTTTATACTTTTGGTTAGAGATTGTATTCTAGTTTGCATGCATACAGTTACTGGAAATATACTCTTGTATCTCCATTAATAATAACGTTTAAAATAAGCATGTTTTAAAATGAATTGCAATTGTTTCCCTCTGTGTGTGCTTACAGGAGACTTGTCAGCGTTTGTAAAGTCTAGTTTGCCCTCTGGAGGCCATTTCTCAATTATCACCATATTAGATTGGAACTTTAATTAAAACTTAGAAATGTTTCTTATTATAAGAAAAATGTTCCCATTAGCAATTAAAAAAATATTGTGATTCTAATGAAAAGGGTTTATGATCTTATCAGAGAAATAACTGATTTCTTACTATGCTGATTATTTTTTTTACATTTGCTGTTCAGATTTACAAATTACTAGACAGGAAAATGTAATTGCTTTTTAAGGGAGATGAATATTTCGTTTGAATAGCAGTACTTGGAAAAATAAGGATCTTACAAATATATGTTTTAAGCAGTGTAGATAATCAAACTAGGGAGTGTGAGTGTCTTGGTATATTGTTCAAGTGTATTGTTCGTGTAAGTGCAAGAAAAAAGACAATGCAAAGCTGTTACTAGAGGCACTCCCAGACTGTGTTCACACTTCGTAGCTGCTGTATTGCCCCTGGTTGGGAAAAAAACCCCAGTACTAGAGTCAAAGCCAGCTCAGAGAGCTAAGAGTTTTGCTTGTCTGTTGATAACAAGGGTTAAGCTTGTGGCCAAGAAGGAAGTTATTCAAGCCTCACATCCAGTTGCTTCTCCACTGCATGGACTTCTGGCAGGGGAACCACAATGGGCTCTGTGCAGGGACACACAGTAAGGGTCACGCCTTCAAGGGTGTCTCATAGGCCTCCTGAAGTGGAAGCTATATGTCTGCATTTGTGTTTACAAAAGCATCCTCTTTTTTCCTTCATTCTGGGTATGCTTGAGACTTTGAGCTCATTACAACAATGACTGTCTGCAACTGATATCCATCCTAGAGAGCAGTTAGGCCAATTAGTCCTTGGCCACTTGAGTCAAATCAAAGCTACTGAGCCAATTTCATTGATAATAATTAATTGGGCTGCCCATGCAGAAATATATTTCTCTATATGAATAAAAGTCTGTTTCTAAATATTTAGTCTTACAGGGGTTGCTAATCACTGTCACCAGTGTTATAAATTAAATATTAATTTATATATTGAATTATTTAGCTTTGCAATTAGTCCCTTGTCTACATTTGATGTACACTGTTCTTTGCTTTTTTTTTTTTCCTTCATAGATGCTGTACCTCCCAGCTGAGGCTCTGATTTCTGCTGTCTCTGCAGCCCCATGGGGTGCTAGAGTTAGCTCTTGCTATTCTTCACTGAGCTTCCTGGCCCAGTCACACACACAGAATCACACAGGATGTTAGGGGTTGGAAGGGACCTCCAGAAATCATCAAGTCCAACCCCACTGCCAGAGCAGGACCACAGAATCTAGCACATCCAGATGGGTCTTAAAAGTCTCCAGAGAAGGAGACTCTACAACCTCTTTGGGGAACCTGGTCCAGTGCTCCATGACCCTCACACTAAAGAAGCTCCTTCTCATGTTGAGGTGGAACCTCCTGTGGTGTAGTTTATATCTATTGCCTCTTGTCCTATCACAGGGTGCAAGTGAGCAGAGGCTGTCCCCTCCCTTTGACACCCAGCCCTCAGATATTTGTAAGCATTTATTAAATCCCCTCTCAGTCTTCTCTTCTCCAGACTAAAAAGCCCCAGGTCTCTCAGCCCCTCCTCATAGGGCACATGCTCCAGTCCCTTAATCATTCTTGTAGCTCAATGAATGTGTGTGTTTGAGAGATAGCCATGGTGGCAAAGAAGCAACCCCATACCAGTGCAAAGTGGAACAGGGATCTCTGTGAAGGAAACGGAACAATGGCATTGCTGATACTACTTCTTCTATGCATTGCATAGACCTAGTGAGGCCATTATTGCTGGTGGTTAATAAGCCATACACTATGAAAGATGTCTAGTTCTAGACTCCTTCTTGGGGTTTGGCTCTGTCTTCCCATCCTCACACCAATAATTGTGTGCTGCAGGAAGGTTGGCAGCTTTATGGACAGGTATATGGTGAGCGTTTGTTTCTCCTTGCAAACCCTTTGAAAGGTGTACACATCTTTCCTTCTCCAGCTCTTCATTTTTTAGTGCTGTCATTGTGGGTTCGGTAGTCCCTCTCTGAGTGCAATTCACATTATGCTTTGTAATCTTTATACAAAATGTAATCCAGTCTGTTGTACTGAGCTTTATTAACACTTCAGGTAAGCTAAGTGATAGCTTTAAAACTGATGAAAAGCAAATGAAGGGTGCCTGTTAAGATGGTCAGCAACCAAGCTTGAACTAGCTATTTTCTGTCAGTGGTATCAGTACTACATGCGGTGTGTTCAAATATTCTAATATAGCAGGGTAATACGAGTTCAAATTATGGTTGTTTTTTGTGGGTTTGGGCATCAATAAAGATTTCATACAAGCTGAGATGCCAGGAATTCATAGTTGGAGCTTTCTTGATATTCTCCCTAACTAATTAAGAGGGTTAAATTTTCCTCCACTGGAAATATGTCCATGAGAGAGCTCAGCAGTGTTGATACACTGAAAAGTATTTACATTTTGAGGATGAGATTGATGGTTTGAGTCTCATTATATGAGGTTATGTACACAGAATTCCACTTTGTTTTTACCTATCTCCTGCGTACATTAGTGATAAAATTTAAACAGTTACGTGTAAACCAACAGGAATAGTGTATTGTTATTTCTTCCACAGTTCTATCATTATACATAAAGACACACAAAGGCAGAAAAGCATTGAGGATGCCTGTAACAGTGAATGGGAAAGCCCTTACTCCTGCCTCTATGCAGGTTCCCTTTGTTTCTTTCTGGCAGCTCTCAAACTTCCTCTCCATACCTAATGCTCCATCTGGGCTCATGCTTTTGTTTCTTTCTCTATAGACATACATTTTTTTAAATCCCCTCTAACTCCCTCCCCATCCCCCTGCTCCTCCTCTCCCCCCCACCCCCTCCCACCAGTTCCACTGCAGTCAGCTCCTAAGTGGCCATACTTGTCAAGTAAATGAAGTTATTCCCAAGCTGCCTCCTGCACTCCCACTGCAGAGGTGCTTGCACAGCCTGGGCAGATGGGGTCCCAGCTGAGCTCCCACAGGATCTGAGCAGCAGCTTTCCAGGCAGAGACAGGGAGAGAGATCAGTGAAGCAGGACATATATCAGAGAAGGAAGGAGTGCACTGCAGAGACTTGCACACTGTAAACAAGTCATCTCAAGAGGCAGATGGGATCCTTCAGGGAAGATCTGGCACAGCCCTGCCAAAATTGGCAGGGTAAGTCTGGTTATTGGACCTTAGATCAGGGAGGAAAGGGGCTTTTGGGTTAGGAAGGGGGAAGTTTCACCATGTTGAAAAGTAGTGAAATATCCATGTGCTATCCTTTTGGAAAGGAAAAGAAAAGTAATCTGTGCATTGTTTGCAGGCAGGAGTGTTATGGTCGTGAGGGGGGGAAAAAATCAATATTTTTGCATAATAATTGTCATTTTTTCCACTGGTATGCTTGAGAATTTGGTAATGACAGCACTTGTGAAATAAAGCCTGCATATGAAATGAGGTCTTCAGTGAAAGGAAAGGGTCCCAGGCTTAGAACTGAAGCTGGAGGAGAGTGACAAAGGTCAAGGTGCATCAACAGCACTGTCTGCAAGATGACCCTGCTCAGCTCACTCTCCAGTGAACACAACTGGAGAGTCTTTACTGTAACATTTAATACACAGAGAGTGCTTTCCCATGAAAGCCTTTGAGAAAACTGAACAGTTGTTATGGGGAGACTGAGGCACTGAGGAAAAATGAGGTGTCCCCCCATAATGCAAAGGTGGTGTGGGAGATAAATAAACATGGTGTGCTGATTTTGGTAATATTTTACTTCTGGTGGTTAAAAGGAGAGGAAAAAAAAAAGCAGATCTTAGAGCAGCAATATTTTGGAGAGGAAGTTAAAATATCCATTTCTGTTTGAAATGTACTTTTTCCTGTTAAAACCTCCAGCTTTAGGAATAGGGCTTTAATAGAGACCACAAAGGAGGTTTAGGCTAACCATGATAGCACTGACAGCTAATTCCACCTTATGTTTCTTCTCTTTACCACAGATTGCAAACCCTAAGAGGCCCAAAGGCAATGATGAGGTCAGAGTGGCCCTGCGCCCATGCTGGGTGGTATTTACAGTTACAGGAATAAGAATAAGGCACGTTCCAGAAAGGTGTTAATTGCCGTCAGTTACAAATACCACAGCAGGAAGGAGAACTACAGGCAGCAGACCGTTTCTTGTGTTGGTGAGGGAGGGCAAGTATAGCCACGAATGCAAGAATTGGGAGGTGGCGAAAGGGTATTTGCAAATAACAGCAAGGAGGAGCAATTCCAAACTGGAGCAACTGTACACCAACCATAGTGTGGCCCCAGGGCCATCCTGGATGTTGGTAGGACTGGAGCTTGACTATGAGGCCACAACAAACAGGTAGGTGAATCAAGAATGTCTGTGCTGCATGTGTGCGTGTATGGGGCAGCTGGCCAGCATGTGGCAAAGATTGGCTGGACTTCCATCACTTTTACTACAAAGTAAAAGAGAAGCTGAAAACCTGAAAATCAAGAGGACTTGCTGACACAAAAAGGACACACCCTAAGAAATACCATTAAAATTGCAAGGGTTTGAATGAACAGCTGCATCTTACACAAAGTTTTTTTCATCTTTACATGTAACACTTTTTTTGAGGCTGCTCACGAGGCAAGCAACATTTTTTTATTTAGCCACGGGACAAACTGCCATCACTTGCTTGAAAAATTGTCCCTCTCTTTATAGCTGAGTGTTAACATTATTTCTTAAAAGCTAGCTTACCTTGAACTGAAAGGTAAGGTGTTATGGGGAAACTTGCTCTTACAATAATTTAGAAATGAATTTATTTCAGAGTTAGTGTTACAGCTGCTGCACTTATGACTCATGGCAGAGAAAATTTTTGGATAATACCTTTGGTGAAAAAAAACTTCCTGCCTTCATTCTTATGTTAACCTGAGGATTTGTGCAGCTGTGAGATCACAGGCTCCAGGAACTGCCCTTTCTTAGAAGCTGGAGATACTTTAAGCTTGGACAAGTTTAATTTGGTGGCGTTGCAGTGTTGAGGCCGGGCTTTGTTTAAATGCAAGGATACGTGACTCCAGGAGAGTTGTTAGGTGGGGCCTGGTATTACTTATAGGGCTTCCCATATAGGGTCTAATGTAGAAAAGGTCTTCTGCAAGGGGCTTGGAAGGAGTCCTATATCCCATAGCCAGAGCTGTCTGAATACAAAGACCAATGAGAAAAAAGTAACATCAGATTTTCCTGCAATGCAAAGTGTGAGGATATTAAGCTGAATCCATATGCCTGGGCAAAACTGGCATGGCAAACGTACCTGGTACAGCTGTATAGCAGCCACATTTGGGCATCTTCTAGTCTCTTAATCTCTGTGGTCTTTCACATGAAGAGAGAGAGCTGGCAGTTCTTTCACATCTCAAAGCAGCTTCCTACCAGCATGGGTATGCCTGTGCTCCCCATTCTGGGCCTTTCCTTGTCCTTGAAGAGACCTAAATTAAGAATTTCCAAATAGCAGCTGGATCAAAAAGAGGTCATGATTCACCTGAGCCTGATGGTCAGGGAGAGATGGTGTCACAAGCCACCTGCATCCAGTGCTAGGGCACTGTTAGCTGGCTTTTCCTAAGTGGCCTTGCAGTTCTGTTTATTTCTGACTTATCCAAAAGAGTAGCATATTAGTGTGTTTTTTATATTGACATTCCTTGTAAGCAAGGAATTTATATTCCTTATAAGCAAGGGTTTCCCTTTCTCCTGCTGCTCAGCAGAAATATATATTCCCTGGCCAAAATTCAGCTTTCCTCTAGCTCGCAGTAGTTAATGCCATTTGTCAGAGATCTCCAATTTAAGTGTCATAAAATACTAACACCTCTCTTAGAAAATTCCTTGCATTATTGGTGAACATGATTAATTTCATTACTTTAGGAGAGAGTCCTGATTACACCTGGAAAATAGCTGACAACCCAATGGCAAATTATGGGCATTTTGATACAAAACCACTCAGGTTTATGATCATATGGCAACAGGCCATTTTGCTGACTTTTGAGTAAGGTTAGTGACTAAGACCTAGGAAAAGAGAGCAGCATAGCATATCCATGGGCCAAAAAGTGCCTTGGTCTGGTCTCCAAGGAGGAGGTCCTGATGATTTCAGGGAGTAAAAGAGGATATCCCAATGGAAGGGAACTTAACCAGTTGTTCTCCATTTTCACTAAGCAAATTATGTGTATAGATCACCTTCCCTTAGATAGCATTTCTCAAAGATTATGTATTTGCCCTAGGTTGCATTCTTTATTCTCTCTGTGGGTTTATAAATAAATACTTCTTGTCAGAGACAGTATGCACATAAACCTACATGAACACAAAGTTAACATGGCTTTCAACCACTGCTTTACACCTACCCTTTTTGAAGATGTATTTCAAGTCCATTTTCCTGCAAGCTTCTGAGATGATGGTAGATGAGGCTTTACTAGTAAGGCAGATAGCTGTCATCCTGACTGAATCACTTATTGGAGTTAAAATCACTTATGGGAGTTAAAAAAAAAATCCTTAAGGGTGTGTATACAGGCATGTAAAACCACCAAGGAAAAGGGCAATATAAAGGAAGTCTTTATCTTTGTTAATGCTCAGAGCTGTGATAGTTATCTCAAAGGTTAGAGTGGCTTAGGGACTGCTGTCTGAATGTAGCAGAAAAGCCCTTTTGAGTTTCTCTGCTCCTTCCTTGTAACACCTTTATTAAACCTTACATATTAGTGTAATAAATACACTATTACACATGGCTTGCTACAATCTGTTGCTAAGAGTAAGTGGGAGGCTGGCAGAGCTTTCCAAGAATTTGCCAATGCTGAAAAGTCTCACTGAGGTCTTTGCCGCATTCCTCCCCTGAGCTGCCGAACCTGGTTTGGGTTCTGGTACCACAGGGTGGTGTGGCAGAACCTTCTGGGTGCTTAATATTCCACACTACTAGGGGACACAACAGGGTGGTGAGTGGAAAGCCCTGGGACTCTCCATGTAACTGTGAGGCTGTAGAGATGTCTTGAATTGGCATACGGGGGCCCTGTAATGAAGGGAGGGAAAAATGAAGGTGGCTTCTTACCTACACTGGGAAGAGTTTGCTAGTGCAGGTTTCTAAAAGACCTCTATTAAAACGAAAAGGGAACATTTTGTGTAAAGCAGTTGCTTTTGTCGATGTTGGTGATTGCCATGGCAAGTGTGTGAGGCAGGGAGTGAAAAAGAAATCATAGTTCTGCTGACAGTACCTTTCAATGCTGATGAGGAATTCCTGTGATGGAGACAGAGATGGAATTTGAGTAAGAAACTCAAGGCCATTTTCTGCTCCAGCTATACAGAGATGCTGATGAACAATAAAGTAGATCAGTTTGCTTAGCAAAGACTCTCAGGGCTGTGGGATATTGGATATTTGCCCCTACTCTTTTGGAAAGTAGTAGCATTGAATTATGGAGAGGAGAAAGGAAGACACAAACTTCTGAAAAGTGGCCTATTATGTCTCTGTTTTCTCGACTTTCAGTCCAGGGAAAATACTGTGCAATGCAAGTGGTGGATGTGCTGCATTTATAAAATATGAAAAGTCAGTTCTTGCAAAACTCAAGATCAAGATAACTTGTGTAAGACAACAAATCTGGCACAGCACACGATCTGATCATGAATGGGAAGTTGTACATCTGCTTTGGTGTTTCTAACAGATCAGGAGTTTGCAGTGGATTGTATCCTGCTCCATTAAACATTCTGTTATTAGTGTGGTGGGTTGAAATCACCCCCAACGTTAACTTCAGCAGACTAGCTCAGTTCAGAAGCAAATGAGGCTGTATTTACAAGTGACACTATGATCTAAAATGGAATGCAATGAATATATGCAAATATACAGTAGTTACCATATTTACAGATATTTACAATTAACAAAACCAGCACAAAAACCTTTCTGGCCAAAGCCAGGAAAGCTGTCTCTCTGCTCCCCTCTCCCCAACCCCCGTCCAAAGGGAAGAAAGAAGCAGAGATTATGTTAGAATTTGCCAAGGTCGGCAGGTCTTTTATCTCCCATGGTAGAAGGCAAGAGGAGAAGAGAACACCCAGCTAGCCTGCTGAACAGAACAGACAAACTGAACTTTGTTTTGAGAACTAAATCTTAAGGGTGCTATCACTCCAATGGAGTCGTTTAGAATGATCATTATTTTTCCTTTTTACACCCAATAGTAGTTTATTTACATTCTTACTACTTTCTGCTCAAGATCTGTGAAAAATTTTAAAGGCATAGCCCTAAAACCAGTACATAGAGTCAAGTGGTATGAGACAGTTTCTGTCAGAAGGCTTTGGCAAGTAGAGTACCCAGCTGCTCTGAGCCTAGAAACATCAGCCTAAATATTTGTGACAGATAGAATTTTGATGTGCAGAATTTGGAGTGTTCAGTTTTGCTCAGAGACTATGTCTGTTTGTAGTTTCCCATTCTGATGCTAAAATTCTGCTTGTTATTTCCTTGCTGACAGAAGCATTGTTTTTTTCCTCTGTCAGTACAGATACCTGGAGAAAACACTATTTGTCTTTTCAGAAGATGCTTGAAACAGTTTATGTAATCTATTTAATTGAAGCTGTTGTCATCAGTTTATGTTGGGAAATGACTTTTTGTCTTCTGTGTAATTAGACCAGCTTGCAGTCTTATCTTTATGCCATAGTTTAAATCTCATGAGTAGAGTCTCACTAAGAGAAATGCCAAACTTTTTAATAAGTGTTATTACAGTTTGTTGGATGTGTATTAAAGTGTTACGGTCTGAAAACAGCCTGCACACTATGTTATAAACCCCATTTTTGTGACAGAATTTATGGCACACCCTAACACTTATAATGATGATAAAACACCAGGTCTTTTCATTCAGTTTCAAAAAAATCTGCTAGCAAGTGCTGAACTGTTTATAATCTGAGCTGAAGTCCTACTTTCACAACCATAACATATTCATTAATTAAACCAAAAGAAGCTAAGATCAGCCTGCATAGGTTGACTTTCCCCTTGATGTGCAGGCAGTGAAGAGTATTTCTGTAAACACAAAAGGAAATCAGGTATCTAGATGTTTAGGGACAATCACAGAAGTCAGTGAAGCTCATTCCCTGCAGCCAATCTGCCCTTTGGCTTCTGCGAAGGTGCGTTTGAGTGGGTAACTTTGAGTGGGTAATGTGGGGTAAGCTGAATGTAACCATCCACACTGATCAATGTCTTTCTATGGGAATAGAATACCAGCCTCAAAAACTTTGCCTTCTGTATACTGTGTACTGCATAGGAACTGGTTTCTTTCTGGAAATATAATACAATGATGCAGCAACCTGCGCTCAGAAAGACTGTTTCTCACCAGTTATTGAAAGATCTCAAGTTACATCAGCGGTAAAATCTCTATTGCCTGGGAGAAACTATCTAGTCAAACTAGGATACATCTGAAAACTGCAACATACATTCTTAAAAGTAAGAATATCGAATCTGCTCCTACCTTTCTAGGTGTCAGGACTGAGGACTCTGTCAAATCTTCAGGTCCTTGTTTGACCTTTAAGAGGGACACTATTAAATAGGTTCAGGAAAGATTTCAGTATTCCCGCTCATCTCCACATCTTTGTAGGGATTTACTGTTGCTGGCGGTTTTTCTGCAGCAGATCATTTCACCAAAGGTGTGCACATGGAAATTAATTTGGCTGTATAATAAGAAAAAGAGAATAAAAAGAATCCATAGCTGTAAGCCAGAAAAAGTTGTGAGAAACTTGTAAAGGAAAAAAAAGATTGCCATCCCTTCTTCAAGTCAGTACAATTTCTCTGACTTTATTCCTACTTATTTTCTTTTCTCTGGTGGATATGGCTTAAAGAAACAGGGTCTAAGTAAGGAAAAAAAGACTTAGACAGTGCTTTAAAAGTGAAGTGCTGGGACAGCTACCCTGGAGAGGCTGTGGAATTCCTATTATTAGTGTTTGATGTTTGTCTTAAAATGTCTAAGATAAGACACGCATTTGTAAGGAATGACGGAGATAGTGATTTTGCCCCAAGAAATGTAGTGGATGGCCTCTCAAAGTCTCTTCCAGATTCTTGCTGTCCTCCCCTCCTGTTTTCCTGTGATTTATGTATTCTTGAGGTTACTGCCTGTACTCTCCTATTTTTTTTTTAACTGTGTGTTATGGAGGAGTGAGATGTAATTGTTGAGTATTTGAGTGCAGTAAGCTGGGTTTAATTTTCTTTGATTTTTCCAACTACACTTCAGTAAACTGTAGTTCAGAACAAAGGATGCAGTTTTGGATTTGGAGTTTGGCAAAGAACAACCCAATCTCGTGCTACTGTCATGCCAGTGAAAGACATGGTATGTTTGAGGTTAAGTTCCTCAGAGGCCATTCAAAAGCCAGTGAGCCATCATCTCAGCCACAAAGTATACCGGAGGGATCACAGGGAGGGTATTAACCATGGGATCATCTGGGTGGTCTTCATACCACACCCTGGCTGATTTTCAGGCAGTGCAAATTTTCACTTGGCAGATGAGCAAGGGAAAAGATGGAAGAGTGCTTCTTTCCATGTTAGGTAAACCAAATATTTCACTCAGCCAACAAATCATGTTCCATGAAGCCAAGCTTCTGTTGAGTCAGGAAGACAAAGTAAGGCCTGTTCTCAAAAAAAAAAAAAATGTTTTGCATGGGTTGCTTTTCCTGAAGAATTTTCTACTCTCCAGAGTAGAATTTTGAGGACTGTTCTTTAATGCATATATGCATGCATATATGGGAGTATACCCAAGGGTAGGAAAGCCCACAAGCTAGGACTGGGTGCTGTGGGTTTTTATGGAGGTAGTCCCCTGACTTTATTTTGAATGTTTGCCACAAAAACCGAGAAGGCCTTATGAGGACTTAGAAATCTTAACCTCATGCTACCTCGTGGTAGCCTCAAAACAGCCTTACTTCTGAGCGCACAACCTCTGGGTGTTTTATCTCACTACAGGCACAGGTGTCAAATGTCTTTGCTGCAAGCAGAAGAGCGATTAGACTGTGACAAGGTTTTTCTTCTCTCAGCAAAGGTTCTGCAGGTCAGTCTAAAAACCTACTACTTGGCTTCCCAACCTTTCTGCCTGGAGCAATCATTGATACTGAAAGATACTTGTGTAACTGTATAGGTACCTGGGTGTAAGACAGCAGATGGCCCGAAGTATTTGATTTTATACCACAAAACTGACCTTAAGAATCAGCTATGGAAATAAACAAGGGTTAAAGTGAAGGAAAAAACAACCAACCAAACAAAACAACCCAAAAAACTCTTTGGCCATCGAGGCCTGTGTTTATATTTTGTTGCCATGAAAGAACCAGTGCCTGAAATTAAAGGTTCAACAATTGTGTTCTCAGAGAATGAGTGTGAATGTGTGTGTGTGTGTGTGTGTTTTTCTGCTAGTACAGACCAGTGCTTCCCTATAATTAGAAGTAGCAGATGATGGGGTCCTGCCACAACCATGACGTCCCTCTGGATCCTCATTCAAAACCAGGATTTAGGGAAGCATGTGAGGGGATATTGCAGGTTCTTGGGTTTTGCACAATGTGTACCTAACATGGTAATGTCAATCATGGTCGATATCAATTTGAAGCAAGCTAGGGTTTGGGGGGGGGTTTTCTGCCTTTAATGAAATCTGAAAAGCAGTCCCAGGCGGTGGCTCCAGCAACCAGCAGCATGACACCATCTGAGTTATGTAGGCTCCCACAAAGGGTGTCTTGCTTCCAGCAGATGTCCCAGATAGCAAGTCATTTGATCCCACCACAAAAATAGTTGCGTAAAATATTGTGCATTGGCTCTGGCCTTATAGCACCAGTGGGACAGTTCCAGTTTGCTGGGTGGGTGGAAACATCTAGCTGGGGCTGTGTCTTGGGTTCAGCAAGCCTTCTCCCTCCATGGGGCTGCAAGATACCTCTGTGTGAGAATGAGAAAGTGAGGAGAGATGAGGGTGTTCTCCCTTCGTTTTTACAGTTTTGCTTTTAGAAACTGACACACATTTTCCTAACAGACTTCTGGCACCTAGCTTTGCTGCCAGGAGGAACGCGAGAAGGAATGCAGCAGGGCTTAAAGTTTCTGACGCACTCTGAGAGTGTTGTTGTGCCTTCAGGAAAATAAGGACCTGCAGCCAAACTCTCAGCTGGTGTCAACTGCCAGAGATCATTGACCTCATCACCAGGAAGCTGATTTACATCTGCTGGGGTTCTTGCCCTGGAGAAGTGTGAAGGAAGAGGGTTTTGCGTTGCACAATGTGAGATGATGAAGAGCCTGCACGCTCAGGAGAGTTGTTGAGTGTCAGGACTGGACTTCTTAACACCATTTTCTCTTTTCACTGTTGTGCACATCTCACCAATGGCTTTTTCCCAGCCTTGCCAGGAGCAGAGCTATGTTGTTGAAGAATTTGGAGCTGGCCTCTAATGACCACTGCATACATATTCTTATCAGAAAAATGTATAATTAAAATCATGCCATAAATTATCCTAACTCCACAGAATAGTCCCATGTGGATTGGTCAGTGAAGGGATGCAAAAATTCAGCTTTAGAAACAAAATGTTCTTAGCTAGGAAAGACCTTCTGTTCTGTTCAGTAGGTTTCATACCCAGCTACAAATTGACTCTGTCCTCACTCATCCTTCCTCCTGGTTTTATGGGATGTGTAGTGTCAAACTGAGCTATGAAAAGGGGCTAAGCACTACACTCAGAGAAGCACTAACCTGGTACTGTCACCAGCAAAGTGACAGCAGCACAGCCAACAAACTCAGTACTTCTGGTCCACTGGTGATAAGTCCTGTTTTGCCAGACTTGCAGGAAGGGTGAGCTAAATTAGTCCTCCTTGGAAAGTTCAAATGTGTTGCAGCCACATGTGCTGTCCCAAGTCTCTGCCCTCCATCAACTTGCACTGATCAAGTAATGCAAAGTGTACAAAACAGATGTCAGCTCTTCTGATGCTGTTCTGATGCTCTTCTTAAGTCAAATGTAAGTTATTTTACAAGCTGCAAAACAGTGTAAAATGACCACTTGCACTCTTGCTTTTCATGAGCTGTCTCTCAGTTTCTGGTGCCTAGGATTATGGTAATCCTCTTCAACGTAGTTACAAGTGTGAGCTGCTCTAGCTCCATCTGCAGCAGCACATGGCTTTTACAATCTTCCCAGCCTAAAGGAAGCAGTATTTTGAGGTGCCCAACAGTTTGTTTGTTTGTTCTAGAAGAATCTTCAACCTTGGTAGATGTTTTCATTTTCTAGAAGTATGCTAAAAGTGGAAGAATGAGAACTAGCCCTGGGGGTTTTGGGTATACCCTCAGGTGGGAGAAAGGAAGGATTGGGAAGCCTTTGGGTATTATGTGAGGGGCTTTGTACGCTTTGGGATGTTCCTTGCTTCTATGCTTTGTAGTGTTTTGTAGTTTCACCAACTGCTTTTCCATTTAAACTTCCCATCACTCTCCAATCTGTTTGTGTGTCATTCTTTTGTCCCTCTCGGGGCAAAAGAGGATCTGTCTGACCTCAAACCAGCACAGTCTGGAAAGCAAGAAAGTTATATTGACTATCAGCATGAAAATAACCATATGGGATCAGAAGAAAAGTTTGTCCACTCACATGCCCTCTGTCTGATGTGTGCTTAGACCAGAACAAGCATGTGTTGCTAGAGCATCCCCTGGTATAAAATTTCCTGGCCACCAGTCAGGCTCATAAACCTGCTATGCTGGAGTCTGTTGCCTGTCTATCTTTATAGACCTTTTCAAGGATGTTCTTTCCCTGGGTTTTCCTCATTGCCTTTCGAATCTTTTCATACTTCTGTTACACAAAGGATCTTTTGGTGGTGAGTTTGAACCATTTTACACTGTGAGGTCTGAGGTGAGGTGCTTTCATTTCTCAGCCTGCTGCAAGATCACAGAAGCATGCACAGCACAGGAAAACAGCAGCCCCATTGTGTCAGCATCCAGAACTGATATGAAAATCAGAGGTGCTAGGTGGAGTGGGTTTGTCTGTGCCATGGTGCAGCCACATGTAGTACTAAATGGTCTTGCTAGTCTCCATTCAGGTTAGAGTGGTCTAGAGGGCTGGTGCCAGGTCCTGGTCTAGCTGAGTGCCTGACTACTAGGATATCAGTATTGTTAATCAGTTTTGTTGCAGCAGTACCTAAAGATTCTAACCTGGTTCTGATCTGCATTTTGAAAATACTGAAAACATGATGAAAAGATACCTCAGCTCCTGAGAACTGACCACTGAAATATCTAGTGAGCAAGGACAGGTGAATTCAAGTGGGTGCAGAAGGCTGTAGGTAGCCACTACCTTTCCTTTGCCATTTCTAGATCTGATGGATACCTGAGTTGGCACTAGGCAGTGCAGGTTTTCGGAATACATTTCAGGTCATAACCAGAAAAATGAGAAGGCTTGATTGGTTTCTCCACTTCTTTAAGGTGCACTCTCTGTCCCAGGACAAAGAACAGGCCTGTGTCTGTCACCTCTGCCAAATTGTCTCTGCTCTTGATGTGCCTGAAAGTATTTAGTCAAAACTGACTCTCCTCTTGTCAACACTAGCCATTTTGGAAGGCAACAGAAGTGTGTAGCTACATGTCAGCCAGCAAAGTGCTTCTCTTCTTAAAGGGGAGGGTGCCCAGCTCCCTGTCTTTGCTCTTTGCTTTCACTAAGATCTCTGAACTGTTGCCTGACAGTGAAAAAAAAACAAGTTTTCTGCAAGCTGTAGTGTGTTTTGAAATGCACAGTCAGTTTTCTCAGTAGTGATAAAAACATAACCCCTGTTTTTTAAATTTTTATTTCATTGATAGACCAAAATAAGAACAGGTCTGTAGCTTTAGAGGTCTGGTGTCCTAGACAATCCCTAGATCTACACTCTTGGATTTTATAGCCTGCTGTTAACACAACAACTTTATTTACTGAACAGTATGCAGAAAAACTAAGCAATCAAGCAGGAAGGTCTAGCACATAATGTAAATCCTCTTGTGTTGTTTAAGTCTGATTATGCTCAGTGCTTTTAGCCAGGAGATGCTGTATAAGTAATCGCTTTTATGGAAGATATTGTAAAAGAGAAGGTAAACATATACTGCAAGGACAGTGTAGTTCTAAGACTGCAGTTTGTGAAACTGGGCTTTGCATCTCAGTAAATAATATCAGATATGAATGGATGTTGAATAATAATAAAAAATAGGGCTCAAAAATAATGCTGGTAGGTTTTTGTTGTTTTATCTGTGTGGTTTTGTTGGTGTTTTTTGTTTGTTTGTTGGTTTTTGGTTTTTTTCTTCCTGGTTGGCTGATTGGTTGTTTTTTCTTTTGTATGAAACTCACTTTTACAAGTTTGGAGTAGAATTTTCTGTTTGAAATAGGCCTGTGCAACTGGTCAGATAAGAACAGCTTGACTTATCATAGGAAAACCATCACATAGGCCAACATTAGCAGTGTTATAAATGAGGCTATCTCAAAAAGTGTATTGAATTTGTTCATAAGAAAGCTAATTGGTGAGGAAGTTTGCTTGTCGTATTTGTACATTGTGCATGCCACTGTTTTCTGTTGATCTGAATGACAGCACACAACTGATGGCTTGCAAATACTTTTCTGTAAGAACTTGAAGCAAGTTAGGAGCTAAATTTACAATAGATTTCTAGAGGTATGTTTCTCACAAGCATCCAAAATATGATCTGACATATTATTTTTTTCTCAAAAAAGCATCTGAGACAGTGTATTTTTGTGTGACCTCAAAATGCTTTTCTTCAATATTTTCTGTACTTCCCCCTACAGAGAATACTTTGGCATGTTGCAGGGGAAAAAAAGCACCAACAACTGTTTTTAAAGAGTAAGTACACATAATGTTCCTTTTCAGATAGATTTCTAGATCAGAATTGAAAAACTGTCAAGAGACTTCTGTAGGCAGAATGATGTTGCTGGAATTGTGTGCAAATGGATCAACTTGTTGAAACAAGGCAAAACAAGATCATTTATTCCTAGATAATTGCATCGAATCAAGTATGAGGTAAAAGCAATTTTGCCTGTGTAGAAAGATAATATAGTGTAGCTAGCATAGAAAAGGAAAACAGACTTCAGGAGCAAAATTAGTTCCTAATTCAGTAGAATCGTGTTACACTGGCAATGAATATGACTCACATTATCATACAGCAATAACATATATATATATATATATATATGAATGCAACCTTTTAAATGTATATAAAAACGACCTTTTACAATATATTAACAATCACTTTTAATAACACAGATATTAAATGACATATTTCCAAATAGGTTAGCTAAAGTGGTGTGAATGCATTTATTTAAGATTTTGGGGGTTTTAAGTCTTGGGAAAGGTTCAGTAAAGTGAACCACTTACATAGTGCTCCAATATTTTCACACAATCCCATGGGCCATAGTCTGCTTTCACTTATGCCAGGTAACTCCAATGTAATAGGAAAACAAGGGCAGATGAAAGAACAGTGGGTTTTTAGCCTGGAGAAAAAGAGGCTCAGAGAAGACCTTCTCACTGCCTAAAGTGGGTTGTCATGGGTTGAGTTGAATCTGCTGCTGTTATTCATATCATGCTGCAGTCATGCCAGCTTAAAAAATGAATGTACTGGCTGGAGCAAAGTATTATAGGGCTTGAAGTTCAGACTGTAACATGGGAGGCTTCCTGTTCTGGTTGCTGCTTCTGGGTTCTGGGTTTTTGGGTATTGTATTTTCCATAGGGATGGTGGTGAGATGAGGAGGAGTGGGGTAGCTGTTGTTTTGTGCTGGTTTTTTTTCCCCCTGTTTTTTGCTTCTGCTGCTAATATTAGATTAATTAGAGTATTAGCTAAGTTAATGGTTCATTTATGTTATCTCTTTTATCAGTAAACTCTTTTCTCTTTATCTCAGCCCTGAGTCTTTGTGTGTTACTTTTCCCTCACTTCTGTGTTGGGGGAGCAGGCAAGTTATGCAAAGCTGTGTTAACCCATGTGTTAAACCATTACAGGGTATTGGTCTCTTCTAATTGGTGGCTTCCAGAGAGCAGAAACTGGGTGACACATGGAGAGCAGAGCATCTCCTTGTCCTTCCTAAAGCCAGCATTGCTTGCGAGAGAGGCAGGTGAAGGATGGGTGGAGCTGCAGCAGCTGATTTAAATGTCTGCAAATTGAACCAGGACGCTCTCTGTTTGTGATCTTAGCCTCTGGAGCTGCTCTGTCTCTGCAGCAGACGCCAAAAAGTTGACAGAGCAAGGTGCTGAGTCACCTGGATTTGTCACTGAAGTTTTTTCCAGGTAGGTCACACTGTCAGGAACAGCAACGATTGCAACTCTGCCTAAAACTGTTTCCAAAAAAATTGTGTCAATCCAGACAGAGGTCCGACATAAACATGTAGGTGTCCAGGCTCTTGGCTGGGGGGAGTGCCAGAGTCTCTTCCGTCTCATGGCAGACTGCAGGGACTACATCTGTGTCTGCTTTAAGCAGGTGAAAGACCTGCTCAGCCTAGTGGCTGAGCCCAAGGAGGAAGCTGAAAGGTTGCAGACTATTAGGGAGTGCAAAAGGGAGTTGTGCTGGTGGAGTCAGACTCTAATGTTCCTCAAACAGCCCCAACAGCCATGGAGAAGTCAGGTCACTGAGGGCTTCCTACACTCTTGCCAGCTTCCCAAACAGGATGACTCAGAAGTTGGAGGTCAGTGGAGATAAATTCCTCCCAAGTGTGGCAGGTGTGGCACTCCAATAGCCACTAAATGCCCTGGGTGCCCCTGAAGAATAGATTTGCCATTCTTGGTGAACCTGTTTTCACCAAAAGCAATGTTCTGCAAGGGAAACCAACCAACAGCAGCTATGAAAACTAGGAAATGCTTATCTCAAAGAGGAAAAAGAATCCTGGGGCAAGAACTAGCACGTCTAGTTGATAGGTCATTAAACTAATCAAAGCGGGAAGAGGGAAAAACCAGGATCACTGAAGACAAGCCTGGGACATTTGTGAGGCAGGGTACCAGCTCCACTGTTATCACAGGGGCTGTAGGGGGATGGTGGATTAGGGGATGGTGGATTATGTGATATCCGCAGTGGTAACAGATGCTCCTCTACTAAGTCTCTGAAGTGTCTGTATACCAACTCAAGAAGCATGGGAAATAAGCAAAATGAACTAGGGATCTGAGTGGATGTTGTGAATAGGATGGTTATTAATTTATGAATTACGAAATTTGGATCATGAAATTTATTTTTATTAGTTATTGAAATTATTAATAACTGATTAATCACTTTAATATATTGATTCTAATGCACAGTTGTGAAAATATATTCCATAATGGTTTAGTAGATACAATTCGACCCAATGAGGATATTTACAGAATCAATTTCTAATTAAGGGAATGAAGGGTACAGTTCCACAACTTGTCCCCCAGATGTAGACTCAACAAGACGCTTGGCAGCTGTAACTATATACAGAGATATTTACAATGCTGTCAAGAGGCAATTCAAGCTGGAATATCATGCGGCTAGGCGTGGGTGCTTTGAAATGAATGTTACTGAGTGTCGCACACATGAAAAGATACATTCTGTCTTTCTTTGTAGTGAAGCAAGTTGCTGGGTTACTCTGGCTGCTCGCTGTGTGTTGGCCCAGGGCTGGTCTGTTCCGGGTGTGGGAAGGCTCCCAGTGCAGAGGCTGCAGCTGAGTCACTGGCGAGCCGTGGTGGGGCTTTCCTCCGGACGGTGACTTTCTTTCTCCTCCCACCTCCGCGGGAGGGGTGAAGCTTTCTTTCTCCTCCTGCAACTGAGAGAGGAGCGACTTTCCTCCGATCGGCAGCTTCCCTTGGCAGGGTAGTCCATGGTGCAACTGCGGCAGTGGGGGCTGGCAGAATCAGTGCGGCTCCCTGAACAGAGTCGGGCCGGTCCAGGGGAGTCATCCTGCGCAGTGGGGCTGGTCCTTCGGGGTTGGCCCTTGTGGTCGGGGTGACAGTTCCTGGTGGGTGGGGTCGGCTGTCTCTGATGCTGGAGATGGGCTTCGGGGAAGGGGCATGCTTATGCGGTGATTGCCCCTCGCTTGGCTCGAAGTTAGCTGACTATGCCAACCTTGGCGACTGCTTCTAATTTAAGGTTATGATGCAGTCCTTGGCTTGACTCAAAGGAGAGGATGTCTTTCTCTTTCTCTCTCTCAGGAAATCCCGGGTTACTTTACCCTGACAACACAGGGCTGTGGAGCGGTAACAGTGGGCGGCTCGTTTATCTCCCGCGAACAGCGGGGGTCACACAGAGCACATGGTTGCTTTGCCAGCTGGACTAACTGGCTCGGGCAAGTACCTCCCCCTCTGGGCTAAAGCTTACCTTCGGGGTTCCAGTCCTCGTTGAGATGTGCCTGGGCTTACAACGCTGGCTTTTGTAGCTTCAGTGAAGGGATCTCCTTTGCTGGTTCCTCAAGCGGCTCGGGGAGATGGCTTCTTTCCGTGTTGCGGAGGCCTCTAGTACGCTTGCAAGTGGGAGTGAGAAGACTCAGGGGTGCTGAAAGTTTACATAGCTTGAGCAAAGCGAGAGAAAGCAAAAGGAGAGAGCAAATTGGTAAACAAGAGGAGTAATACTTATAGATTTCTCGAGGCTGGATCTGGCCAATGGGCACACTTGTCAACAACCTACTTTACCCTATAGAAAGGATGAAGCTAGGATTTTGCCCTTAGATGGAAAGAGCATGAGCATGCCATGCGATGGGTGCATGTAGTTGTTTACCCCTTAAGGAGACATGCAGGCACCTGGGCCTTTGTCCCCCTCTCCTGAAAGGAGGGTGGAAGGGGGGAATTATCAAAACATGTTGGGACAAGTTTGCCCGTGTTTGGGGGCATAATTCTGGGCATAGGGGGCCTTCACTACAGTGGAGTCATGGGGCTATGATCTCACTGTGATTACAGAGACATGGTGGGACAGTTCACATGACTGGAATGTTGGTAATGGACAACTATGTACTTTTCAGGAAGGACAGATTGGCAAGGTGCGGTGGTCAAGTTGCTTTCTATGTGAGTAAGTAACTAGAATGCATTAAACTTAACCCAGGGAGAGATGATGAAAGCATTGAAAGCTTATGGGTAAGAGTGAAGGGACATACAAACGTGAATGATATGGTTGTGGGTGTTTACTACAGACCACCAAACCAGGAAGAAGCTGTTGATGAGGCCTTCTACAGGCAGCTGGAAGTAGCCTCAAGATCAAGTGCCCTGGTGCTCATGTGTGACTTCAACCACTATGATATTAGTTGGAAAGGTCACACAACCAAGCAGAAACAGTCCCAAATGTTCATGCAGTGCATTGATGACAACTTTCTCCAGTAGGTAGTTGAAGAACCAGCAAGGAGAAGTGCAATACTGGACCTTGTATTAGCAAACAAAGAAGGACTGTTTGTAGATGTTAATGCTGGGGACAATCTTGGCTGTAGTGCCCACAACATGTTAGAATTTAATACCAATAAACAAAGAAGCAGGGTGATAAGTAAAATTCCAACCCTGGACTAACTTTACCTTTTTCAAGACTCTACTTAGAAATGTCCAGTAGGATAGGGCTCTAGAGGGAAGGGGGGCCCAAGAGAGCTTGTTAATTTTCTAACATTATTTTCTCCAAGCTGTTATGAATAAAGAGGTGCAGGCAAGGACTTAATAAAAAAAATAAATTATTTTATTAATTTAGAAGTCTGTAACTTACGTACAAATGTAGAAAAAAATACCATTTACGTGTTTGTTGCTCAGCTGCCCAATATCTCCCCAGAGTACAGGAACAGGTACAAATGGTTAAAGATCAGTATTTGGAAAATGATAGGACCCAAAAGCAGTGTATTGCCCCTACTAACAAGAGAAGGTATTCCAGAGATTTACGCAGGTTCCAAATATAATCACAACCTTGGTTCCAATTGTGGGTAGTCCTCCTAGTGTCTCTGTTTCTCAAGGAATCCTTCTGGACTGTGATGTGTGGTCCACAAATGCAGGGCAGAAAATCCCAGGAAGAGCCACTAGTGCTCTCTAGCAGACCCATTTTATATCATCATCGGGTTCTGCATTGTCCAGGCTTGTGCTGGCCTGGGGGTCTGCCTCTGACATGTGACTTGGGGGAAGGGTCTCAGGTGTCAGCTGACACAGCCTTGGAAGTGGGGGGAAAGGCCTTCCTCCTTACCCCTCTGATTTTCACCACCCATCCTGAATCCATGAGGGGTGGGGAGGGGTTTAGGATGCATTGCCAGCCACACAAACCTCACCTCCATCCCTGGAAAAATGATGGAGCAATTCATCCTGAAGGTCATTTCTAACCACATGGAAAACCAGACAGTTATCAGAAGTAGCCAAAATGGATTTACCAAGGGGAGATCCTGTCTGACTAATCTGGAAGCCTTCTATGAAACCATGACCAAATGGGTAGATGAATGAAGAGTAGGGGATGTCATATATCTTGATATCTTGACTTCAGTAAAGCTTTTGATACTGTCTTCCTTTTTATTTTTAATTTTTTTTTTTAACGTGACTGAGATTTTTCCTGAAATAAATTATGATAACTGGGGGGAACGGGTTGGGGGGTGGGGAGGGGGAGAATGCGAAAAATGCTCACAGATTTTTAATGGAAAGAAGCAAACATTGTTTAAAGCTGCCTAATCTAAAGCAGTAAACTTCATACAGGTCAAGGTCATGATGTACATTTAGATCATCAGAAGATTTCACACCAATTTTATTGTCTAAAGAGAAGTGAGATAATCAAGAAAGAGGAGTTGTGCAGGAGGCTTCATGTGGGAATGATGCCTGGGAAGCAAAACTTCTTCAGCTCTCTGGCTTAAATCAGTTCCAGCCAACACTGTGATCCAAAGGGCACTCAAGGACAGAAGAAAGCTGAAGCCAAAACTTGCTGAGAAAACTGACTTGACCTTCAGTTTATGCATTTATGTACTTTTTACAGTCCACATCCTCCTACATGCAGATTGAGAAGGACATTAAGCTATAGGGTTACATTCATATAATACAAGGAACTGTACAGAGCTCTGAAGGGCAATGATAACATGTTATATTTATTGTATGCCTGTAACAAGCACTGAGCATGATTTTTTTACTCATTGCCTCCATGAGCTGCCAAACCTGCAGTATGACCGCTTGGCAGACTAGTAGCAGCACTGAGAAAAAAAATTTAAAATGTTTTAAGTACTCAGAATTTGAATGAAAATACCAGTGAAAGCTGGTTTCATTTTCTTTCTGCTGCAGCACCCTCTAAGCACTTCAAGATGGCAGTGTATGGGGGGTTTCTCTGAAGGAGTTAATGGTGGATGTGAAGCTTGAAAAAAAAAACGCAGTCTGGTGCTGCTTTGTGCTCACCATAATCACTCCACCTCCCAGAATGGATGCACAGCCCAACTTTCAGGCTTAGTTTACCTCCTCCTCCACCTTGCTGCGGCCAAAGTGGCCACAGGAGGTGCAGAGTGTTGCATGTGGGGCAGCCAAGGGAGGTGGGAGTCAGCAGCCACAGAAGCAGCTAAACCTGTCTGGCTGTGTGGCCAGTATTTTCCCACATGGTTCCTGGGTGTTTGTTCAGTGCCTGTCCTTCATCATCCTTCCTGTCACCACTGGGTGACACCTTGGCTCATTCTGCACTAGTGCAGCCTTGCATGCAGAGAGCCTGGCTTAGACAGGACCTGGCATTTCCTATTGCAAAAACTGCAGAACATCACCCATCATTGACAAATTCCTGTGAGACAAAACATCCCATGAGTGTCCCCCTAAAGCATGTATTTCCTCAAAGGATGCAAATTTAGACTGATCACAGGTCAAAGAAGAAATCATGAGCTCTTTCTGTGCTTAGCCTCTGAAATTACCCCATGGATAAAAAAAGAGGGAATATGTTGTTTTGTAATTATCCATTTTAATTAAAAGGATATGTCCAGTGAGATGAGGAATTAAGGACAGGGGTAAGGATAGATAAGTTTCTGATTTATTTCTGTGGGTTCACTGTTGTTGTCTGTGTCTCACCAGAGCCCCATGGACAGTGCAGAAACATCATTTTCCACAGGCTGGTTTTCAATTAAAGGATGAGGCTCTTGAGTTCACATGAGATGGACTAAGATGTAGAGAAGGTCATTTTAGTATAGGGTTATTAAACTTGACCTAATTATTCCTTTGAACAACAGTTCAATCTACATATCCATGAAAGGTTTCTTGATCGTGTCTGTGTATGTGTGACGTAAATAAAAGATGCGTTGAAGAGCTGAAGGTACTGAAAAGAAATCCCATTAAAATATTTTTACACAAAACAGCTGCATGTCTGGTCTGTTTAGCTTTATGTTAATTTCTGACAAGCAGCTTCAAATTTGTCAGCACAAGATTCTTGTTCACTCACCTGTTCTGTCAAACATCTCTTTCCAGCCCAGGCACCAATGCGTTGCTTTTTTCTCCCTTTTCTCCATACATATGCAACATTCAGATAATACTCATCCGGCAAGACAGCTGCCTTTCAGACTTGTGTCATGTGTTATGTTCTCCTGCTTGACTCTCATTTTAAATAAAACTTTGTTCATCTGCTCCAGGAAAGGGAGACCAGGAAAGGAGCAATTTGGTTGCAAAAGGCATGCTCTGAGCTTAAAAGGGGAAGGGGGAGGGAGAGAAAGGAAGAGGGCATGTTTCATGGCTACAGCTCCACATCTAAGTTTTCATTCACCTTCATCCTCCATCATTTGGAGTTTTCTGAGTCTACCCAGAATCTGAGTGGCTTATTTTGACAGATTTGAAGTGTTTCATATGGTAAATGGAATCTCACAGCTTTAATGTCTCCATTCAAACAGTTTTTCTGATCATGGAACTGAAAGGGAAGTCTTATGCCACACATAGCTATATGTGAACAAAGGAGGTTTGTGTGATTATGGGAATAGTTCATAAAATTTAGCAGACAAAGAATAATTCAGGATTCATTTATTCATAACAGCAGAAGTTAATATTCTTCTTCCCTATGCAAGAATTTCAGACATTATTTTTTTTTGCCTGGATTTCTGCTATTCTTCAGAGCTAGACACCTAACTTATTTTTTGTCCTTTTTAGACTCTTAGAAATACTGTTTAAATAAATAATGCTGATTCCATGAAGATGATATCAAACCTGACTTCCAACTTCCCTACAGATCTATGTATTTGACTAGAACACTGAATTCTGTCTCTGTTTTTCAGCTAAGCATTTTACTGATACAGAATAAATCACTTCTCTATAACACAGGATTTAAGCAATTTATCACAGACTTTCATAATTTGAGAATTTCTTCTTAATGGTGCATTTGCTTCAGGAACATGAGAAAAGTGTGTATCCACATCTGTTTGTGTATGTTGTTTATATTATTTCAGTAGGATGCTACTTTTCTTTTTTCTTTTCCTCTTTCTTTTTTTTATCCAGCATCTGTCTTATCTAACATGCTTCAAACCTCCCTAAGTATAATTTTTAACTGAGGTCATAAAAGGCTGGCAACAGCTTCAAATACTTAACTAGTTACTTGGGACCAAGTTGTGTACTCCTTGGCCTGACTTTGTCAAAAGCCTTGAAGTTGAAAGCAAAAAAAAAAAAAAAAAAAATTGGCATGTAGCCATGAGAGAATTGAAGAACAAAGACCACAGGCACAGTGATTCAGATTATTCTCTGTCTTATCCTCACTGAAGCAATACACCTGGAACACATTAAAACAATCTTGCTGAGTGATTGGTCAGTTAAGTGCTATCATTCTAGTGATCTGCTCTTCAAAGCCAGGTGCTCCAGGTTAGATACATTTAGAGACAGTGAGCTGAGAGATCACATCGAGATGCTTTTCTTTAGAGGTGTCTGTGAGGGAAATCTGCAGCTCTTGGTACTAGACTCAATGCTGGAAATACGGGAAAGTTGATTTTAATAAAATTTGCACTTGATGAAAGGAATAGAAATCTCCTACGGAAATATCTTTATAGAGAGGGCAGAAACTTTCAGAAGGACAGCAGTCTGGCCATTTGCCTTTTTCTTAACAAGGCATGTTGGCTAATAAGAATCCCTGACCATACACACCTTTCTGTGAGTGTATACAGAACTCTGTACACATAGGGGTTTTTTTTGTTTGTTTGTTTTGGTTGGTTGATTGTTTTTGTTTTTGTCAAATGCTGATGACCTCTGGTGAGTTTCTTGCATGCTCACTCTACAAGTGAGGTGCATAGCTGGAGAGGGAACTTTGGGTCAGGTGGATAAGACTACTCATTTGGGGCCATCTGTATTCAAAGACGTGTGCCCCACCTTCCTTGACAATCTCTCTAGTTCTGAAAACTTGGCTGGTTTGAGCTAATGTTCTTTATGTCTTTATTGAGTTTACGGCTGGGGAGCATTGTCCTGAGAGCTTTAAGGGAAGTTGCTTTTTGGTTTAGTCATTATCATATGCAAACTGTGAGGACCAGAAAAAAATAAACACTTAAGCTGTTGGCATCACAGAGCTGATCTGAAGTGGGTTTGAGTTACTGTGGTGAAGGCTCCCTATGCCCAGAATTATGCCCCCAAATACTAGCAAACTTGTCCCAACATGTTTTGGCAAGTCCCCCCTTCGACCCTCCTTCCTGAACTGGGGGACAAAGGCCCAGGTGCCAGCATGTCTCCTTAAGGGGTAAACAACTGCATGCACCCATCGCATGGCATGCTCATGCTCTTTCCATCTAAGGGCATACTTCTAGCTTCATCCTTTCTATAGGGTAAAGCAGGTTGTTGACAAGTGTGCCCATTGGCCAGATCCAGCCTCGAGAAATCTATAACTACTCCAGTTGTTTACCAATTTGCTCTCTCCTTTTGCTTTCTCTCACTTTGATCAAGCTACGTAAGCTTGCAGCACCCCTGAGTCTTCTCACTCCCATATGCATGCATTCTAGAGGCCTCTGCAACACGGAAAGAAGCCATCTCCCTGAGCTGCTCGAGGAACCAGCAAAGGAGATCCTTTCACTGAAACTATGAAAGCCAGTGTTGTAAGCCCAGTCATGACTTCAAGAGGACTGGAACCACGAGGATAAGCTTTAGCCCAGAGGGGAAGGGACTAGCCCAAGCCAGGTGGTCTAACATTGCTACAGCCATAAGCAGCTGATCAAGCAGCAACACAGCTTGCGTGAAGCCCACTGTTTGCGGGAGATAAGCGGAGATACCGTTACCGCTCCACCACCCAGAGCCACCGGAGTAATATAACCTGGGATTTCCCAACAGAGAGCGAGAGAGAGAAAGACATAATCTCCTTTGAGTCAAGCCAAGGACTGCATTGTCACCTTAATGGGAAGCAGTCGCCGAGAGAGTAAGCATTGTCATCTCCACTTTGAGCCAAGGAGAGGCACCAAGCCCCTTCCCTGAAGCCCATCTCCAGGATTAGAGACAGCCGACCACACCTACCGGCAACTGTAATCCTGACTACAAGGGCCGACTCCAAAAGACCTGGCCCGGCCATGCAGGACCACTCCCAGCGCTGGTCCTGCCAGCCCTTGGCTGCTGCAGTTGCACCGTGGAATCACCCTGCTAAGGGAAGCCACTGATCAGCAGAAAGTCGCTCCTCCGGTGGCCGTGGGAGGAGAAAGAAAGTTTTGCCCCACCTGCAGAGGCAGGAGGAGAAAGAAAGTCACTCTCCGAAGGAAAGCCCCTCTGAGGCTTGCCAGCGACTCAGATGCAGCCTCAGCCCCAGCCCCAGGAGCCTTCCCCCGCCCGGATGGACGAGCCCCGGGCTGACAGACAGTGAGCAGCCATCATATCTCAGCAACTTCCCTCACTACAAAGACAGTGTTTCTTTTCACATGTGCAACACTCAGTAACATTCATTTCAAAGCACCTGTGCCTAGCCACGTGATATTCCAGTTTGACTTGCCTCTTGCCAACATTGTAAATGTCTCTGTACATAGTTACAGCCGCCAAGCGTCTTGTCAAGTTTCTGTGTGGTGGACAAGCGGCAGAACTATACCCTTCGTTCTCTTAATTGAAATTGATTCTGTAAATATTCTAATTGGGTCAAATTGTATCTACTAAACCAGTTATGGAATATATTTTCACAACCGTGCATTAGATCAATATATAAAGGTGATTAATTGGTTGTTAATAATTTTAATAATTAATAAACAATAATTTTCATAATTCATATTTCACAATTCATAAATTAATAACCATCCTCCATCCTATTCACAACAGTTACACAACCTAAAAAAGAGGTGAACTCCTAACTTTATGTGCACTTGGATACTCTTAAGAGAACACCGCCTTCTTGCTGGGTCCTTCAGCTTCACCTAATCACCTGAATTTTTTAAAAATGTCATATGCTGTAACTAAAAGGAGAAAAAAAGTTCAGTTCCAGAAGTACACTCTACAGAGAAAGGAGACATATTTCCAGCATATAAGAAAACCCCCAACAATATGCTCATCTGCTTCACACTTCATCGTTCCTGTGATGGCATCTAGTGCCTCATTTCTTCCCTGCTTTCCTCATATAGGCAGGGAGACAGGCATTCTTACTGACACAGCCCCAAAACATGCAGTCTGCAACAAAAGAAACTGTGGTATCAGCACTTATCTATAAAAGGCAGAAACAGCACTACTGCAAAGCCTTTGTCTAAGCTTTACATCAGCATCTTTAGTGTCCATTACTGGTTCAGCAGCATCAAGGTGTGCTGCAGAATTGGTGTGCTATATGGCTCTCTCAGGGCTGTGATTGTTTTTGTGAGACCATGTCCCCACCATGAGAGACAGGATCAGGTACTTTTTCCCATTTCACCTTTACCTGGTCTACCTCCCAGCTAAAGCTACTCTCTCAAGGCGGGCATCTAAAGTGCCCTTTGCGTGAGACCTGCCAAGAGACAAACAAATCTCTCTGGTTGGCAGTGAAATTGGTGAAGATCAGTCAACACGTGGCTGTGGGTGCCAATGTCCCAGTTCAAATCTACCCTCCTGGGAGGGTTAGAGATTATGAACACACTTTTTTCCCTCTCCTCATGCACTTCCCTCCCCCTCTGAAAAACAGGTTTGAGACTCTGGCTAAGAAAGACCAATCAAACAAGGATATCACAGTATCACAGTATATCAGTATATTAGATGTTGGAGGGGACCTCAAGAGATCTTCAGGTGCAACCCCCCTGCCAAAGCAGGATCACTTAAGGTAGTCTGCACAGAAATGCATCCAGGTGG
Organism: Indicator indicator; assembly: GCF_027791375.1. NCBI lineage: Eukaryota > Metazoa > Chordata > Aves > Piciformes > Indicatoridae > Indicator > Indicator indicator. The sequence continues at coordinate 58,285,476 of NC_072053.1, read as the reverse complement.
GTTTTGAAAGTCTCTAGAGAAGGAGACTCCACAACCTCTCTGGGCAGCCTGTTCCAGTGCTCTGTCACCCTCACTGTAAAGAAGTTTCTCCTCATGTTGAGCTGAAATCTTCTATGTTCAAGTTTGAACCCATTTTCCTTGTCTTATCACTGTGAACCACCAAAAAGAGCCTGGCCCCCTCCACTTGACACTCATCCCTCAGATATTTATACACATTGATGAAATCCCCTCTCACTCTTCTTTTCTGAAAACTAAACAGCCCCAGGGATCTCAGTCTCCCTTCATAGGGGAGATGCTCAAGTCCCATAATCATCCTCATGGTTCTCCGTTGGATTCTCTCCAGCAGGTCTCTGTCTCTGGGGAGCCCAAAACTGGACACAGTATTCCAGGTGTGGCCTCACCAGGGCAGAGTAGAGAGGTAGAAGAACTTCCCTAGACCTGCTGGACACACCTCTCTTGATGCATCCCAGGATCCCATCGTCTCTCTCGGCCACAAGGGCACATTGTTGTTCCATGGAGAACTTGCTGTCCACCAGCACTCCGAGGTCTTTCTCTGTAGAGCTGCTTTCCACGGGGCAGCCCCTAACGTGTACTGGTGTGCCTGTTGTTATTCCTCTCCCAGATGTAGGACCCTGCACTTGTCCTTATTAAACTTCATGAGGTTTGCCTGCACCCAGCTCTCAGCCTGTCCAGGTCACGTTGGATGGCTGCACAGCCTGACGGGGAGTCAGCCAACCCCCCCAGTTTTGTATCATCAGTGAACTTGCTGAGGGTACTCTCAATCCCCTCATCCAGGTCATTGATAAAGATATTGAACAAAAGTGGGCCCAGTACTGACCCCGGGGGGGCACCACTTGCCACAGGCCTCCAAATTGACTGTGCCACTGATGACGACACTCTGAACTCTATTGTGGAGCCAGTTTGCAATCCACCTCACTGACCAACCATCTATGCCACATCTCCTGAGCTTTTCTATGAGGATGTTATGGGATATTTCTAAGTAGAGTCTTGAAGAGGGCAAAATTAGCCCTCTTAAAGTCCAGGGTTGAAATTTTACTTATCACTCTGCTTCTTTGTCTGTTGATGTTAAACTCTAACATGTCATGGTCACCACAACCAGGATTACCCCCAACCTTAACATCTACAACCAGTCCTTCTTTGTCCAGCATTGCACTTCTCCATGTTGGTTCTTGAACTACTTGCAGGAGAAAGTTGTCATCAATGCACTGCAGGAACCTTTTGGACTGCTTGTGCTTGGCTGTGATCTTTCCAACTAATATCAGAGTGGTTGAAGTTGCCCATGAGCACCAGGGCACTTGATCTTGAGGCTACTTCCAGCTGCCTGTAGAAGGCCTCATCAGTAGCTTCTTCCTGGTTTGGTGGTCTGTAGTAAACACCCACAACCTATCACCCCTGTTTGCACGTCCCTTCATTCTTACCCATATCTTTCAATGCTTTCATCATCTCCCCCTGGGTTAAGCTCAACACAGGATATGGATGATGGGCAATCTGCACCAGAGGTGTCTTCACAGTTAGAAAGTCCTACCATTTGTATTACAACCACATCCACAAGGAAGTAAAGAAGAGTTATGGTTGTAGATGGCTCCCTTCTGAGGGGAAAAAGAACATCCAATATGTTGGGTAGACCCTCCTCATAGGTAATCAGGCTTTCTCCCTGGAGCAGGACATCCCTAGGAGACTTCTTATCTTGGTATGGTTCTCATGCTATTGCCCATTACTGATATTCCACATAGGTGTGGAATATCAGATATTCTACATATCTGTAGTTCAAGAGTGATCAAAAGAGACTTCAGTGCCTTGGGATGGTTGGTGCGGGAACCTGAGACGTATTTTTTTCCTCTCTCCTTCCAATTGCAGGCAGTGGCACTGGAAGAAAGAGGTGGATCCATTCTACTAATATACGGCTCTGTGGCTGGTGTCACCACCACAATTTTTTTTTTTTTTAAGGGGATGCAAGCACCAGGCTTGCTGACATCTAATAGGAAACACCTTTCTCAAATTGGGAAGAGGATCTTTGTTCAGGAGTTTGCAGGGCTGATTGACAGGGCTTTAAAATAGATATGAAGAGAAAGGAGAATAATAATAACAGTCTTATCTGTGACAAGATGTGGAATGACACACTGGGGTTAGAGGGCCGAGGTGCTAGTAGGGTCCTTCAACTTGTTGTCCTGAGCCATGCCAGGGACACTGCAGCACAGTCAAAGTCTTACAGTGAAGAGCCAGGGGCTCTTGAGGTAGTAGAAGCCAACAGGAAAACATCTGTGAAACACCTTAAGGAAAATTTTTTAAAGGTAGAAAGAAGGACCCTGGGAACTATGAACCTGTCAGCCTCATCTCTGTGCCTGGAATGAACATGAAACAGGCCCTCCCAGAAGCTCTAATAAGGCACATGGAGAACAGGGAAGTGATTCGAAACAGCCAGCATAGCTTTAGTAAGGGAAAGTCCTGCCTGACTCACCTAGTGGATTTCTACAATGAAGTGACTACCTCAGTAGACAAGGAAAGATCAACAGATAGCAGGTATCATCTTTCTGGAATTCTGTAAAGTCTTTGACACAGTTCCTCCACAACATCCCTAAGTTGGAGAGACATGGACTTGAGGGGTTGACTGTTCAGTGGATAAGGAATTGACTGCATCCAGTGGGTAGTGGTCAATAGCTAGATGTCCAGACAGAAGTGGGTGACAAATGGTGTTCCTCAGGAGTCCTTACTTGGATCAGTGCTGTTTAGTATCTGTATCAGTGATAAAGACAATGGAATCAAGTTCACTCTCAGCAGGTTTGCTGGTGACACTAAGTTGAATGGTGCAGTTGATAGGGCAGAAGGGCAGGATGTCTTCCAGAGCTACCTTGACCAGCCAGAGAAGTGGGCCCATGTGAATCCCATGAGGTTTAACAAGGCCAAGTGCAAGGTCCCACACCTGGGACAATTATCAATACAGGCTGGGGGATGATGTGATAGAGAGCAACCCTGTGAAAAAGGATTAGTGGGTACTGGTAAATGAGAATCTGGACACAAGCCAACAATGTGCCCTTGCAGCCCAGAAGACCAATTGCATCCTGGCCTGCATCAAAAGAAGTGTGGCCAGCAGATTGAGAGAGGTGATTCTGCCACTCTGCTCTGGTGAGACTTCACCCGGAGTATTGCATCCAGCTCTGGAGCCCTCAACACAGAAAAGACATGGAACTAAGGAAAAGGTCCAGAGGCCACAAAAATTATGAGAAGGGTGGAGCATCTGTCCTATGAAGACAGGCTACGAGAGCTGGGGCTGTTCAGCCAGGAGAAGGCTCCAGGGAGACTTTATAGTGGCCTTCCTATACCTGAATGGTGGTGGAGGCCCCATCCTTGGACAACCCCACTTGATGGGACCCTGAGGAACCTGATCTAGTTGGGGATGTCTCTGCCTGCTGCAGGGGTGTGGACTAGGTGACCTTTAAAAGTCCCTTTTGACCTAGTACCTATTGTGATTCTATGATTCTGTAAGAATTATGGCCAGCCCAAGAGTAGGACTGAAAGCATGTTGAAGTGCAGGAGCAGTGGACATGCAGCAGTATCTGCAAAGTTTTCCTGATGAAATGGGTAAAGCCTAGCCAAACTTACCCTGCTACTGTGGGCTTGCTGTGACAAACAGAAAGACTGGAAAATATATGCCTCTTAAGTAGTGTGGAGAATAAAATATTTCTGAACTAAGGCATGTTTAATACCTGGTTCTGTGTTGCTAAGCACCGCTGAAGGAAAATAGGTAAATCAACAAATGAAGGCACATTAATTTAATCTTACATGGGCCACAATGATTAAATGCCTTTTTAAATGGTGTGGTATCACAGTGGCCCTACAAACAGAGTATGACTACCAAGGTGCAAGCTGAGCCTTGCTGCTGTCATGAAGATCGCAGACCCAATTTTCAGCTGCATTGTTTGTGAGCCTATCAGTGGAGAATTGCGTTTCTCAAACTTTTTTTGACAAGTGATGGGTGTGGTGTATTTCTTCCTTCACACCACACACTGCCTTTTCATAGAATCATAGAATCAGTCAGGGTTAGAAAGGACCACAAGGATCATCTAGTTCCAACCCCCCTGCCATGGGCAGGGACACCTCACACTACATCAGGCTGGCCAGAGCCTCATTCAGCCTGGCCTTAAACACCTCCAGGGATGGGCCTCAACCACCTCCCTGGACAACCCATTCCAGGCTCTCTCCACTCTCATGGTGAAGAACTTCTTCCTCACATCGTCTGAATCTCCCCACTTCCAGCTTTATTCCATTCCCCCTAGTCCTATCACTACCTGATAGCCTAAAAAGTCCCTCCCACCTTTCTTGTAGGCCCCCTTCAGATACTGGAAGGCCTTACAGATTTCCTGGTGACCCCCTACAGGCATGCAGGTACGTCCCCTAGCCAGGGCATGAGCATGATAGCAGCAGATCAGCTCCTCAAGGAAGGAAGAGCAAGATCTGACTCCATTTCCTAGTTATAGTGTTAAATGCCCCTTTTCTTTGAAGTACGTGTCCCAGCATGGATGACCTTTTAAGTGCATGATGCTTAGGTGAAGAGGCTGCAATGTTCACATTTTTTCCCCTCAGTAAACTGCAGATTCAATAACATCCTCCTAAGAATTTAGACCACCATGTCTCTGGTGGCACAGGTTTTCTTCCTCTCTCACTCCCCACCCTGTTGTGGGCCATCTGAGGACTGTGATGTGCATGGGTGCTGAGGTCACAATCAGCCAGGAAGGTATAAGAGGTGGTTTTGAACACCTACTGCCACCATGACAACAGGGAAGGTGCCAGCCACTGGCTCACACAGGTAATCTGGATCCACATCTCCCAGGGATGGAGGGAAGGTGTCCTGGGAAGTCGCTGGCAAAGCAACCTGGGGACTCCCACTACCCACTTCCTGCTTGCAGCACACAGCCTCCCTGGTACAAGGCTGCCTGATTCATGCTCTAGAGAGGTGCAGACCCACACAAGAACAAACCTCTAGAAGAGGCTTTTGAGAATCTGAGGATATCTCATGAGCTGCAGGAATTGTCTGCTTAAGTTGTGGTAGACTGATTTACAAGCCAAGTTATGGCTTTTACATTATCAGAGATCCTTGATACCTAGTTGCAGTGGTCTGAGTTGATGATCAGTGTAAAATTTATTAGTATTAGGAGCAGGACAATCTAATTCAGGGAGTAAAGTGTGATGGGGAAAGAGAGGAACAACTTTTTTTTGTGACTACTTGCAAGAAGGCCTGTATGATTTAGGCACTTATCTGGAGCTTAGAAGACAAATGTGGAATCTTTAACATCAAGTAACAGAGCATAAAATAGCTTACAATGCAGACGTTTGTCTTGAGACAGTCTAACTGAAACTTGTATTTCAAAAAGGTTCAGGAGGAATTCCTCCTTTGCCTTGTCTTGAGTTCCAACATGTTCCTGCCCTGATTCTGCCTGGATCCTAGGTGCTTGGTACCAATGTCCATGTGGTTATGATGGTTGTCCCATGTTGGAGAGAGACCTGTGAGAGTGTGTCTGTGTCCTTTGCTCTGCTAGAAATGAGATGTGTGTGACACGAATGTGTTCAGTAGCTGCAGATGGTCCTCAGATTCTTTCTGATAACTTCTTTTCACCAGAACAGCAAGATGTCAGGGGTAGAAACAGCTTTCCGTAAATTTGCAGTGTATGGTGACACAGCTGCCAGTGGCAATGACATGACAGGGAAAAACTTCTCCAAGATGTGCAAGGAGTGTGGTGTGATGGATGGAAAAGCTGTGACCAGCACTGATGTTGACATCGTCTTCAACAAAGTCAAGTGAGTGTTGCAGGCAGGCACAGTGGGCAGCAGAGCTGGGTGGGAGAACGGGAAGTGCAAGAGGCAGCCTTGGGTGGCTTACCATCCTGCTGTCACCTGCAAGGCAACTTTCCTATTGTTCTCTCCTTGCCATAGGACCAAGGGTGCCCGCACCATCACCTTTGCTGAATTCCAGCAGGCCATGAAGGAGCTCTGTGGAAAGCGCTTCAAGGGCAAATCACCGGAGGAAGCGCTGCAGGCTGTGTATGGCCTCATTGAGGGGAAGGAGCCTGGCCATGTAGGTGCCACGGTAAGTATGAGTTTCTTCATCTTCTATGCACCTTGAGCTGTTACAGGAACATTCATCCCAGCTGTAAGGATGTGTGCCATCCTTGTGTATAAGGAAGATCTTGTTCATGAGCTATTTCCTAATGCTTCCTGTCACTTGCTGGTCTTGTTTCCTGCAGAAAGCCACCAAGGTTGGTGGGGTCGAGAGGCTGACAGACACTAGCAAATACACCGGCACCCACAAAGAGCGTTTTGATGAGAGTGGCAAAGGGAAAGGTCTTGCTGGCCGTGAGGATCTGACAGACAACAGTGGCTATGTTGGAGCCTACAAGGGAGCTGGCACATATGACAAGACACACTAGGATGGAAGCTGCTTAAGGAAATAAGAACTCTTAGCCTGTAACATAAAATAAACATCTGAAGCAAACAGCCTTCTGTGTCTGTGCATCCAAATCTAGCAGCAGGGGGAAATGCATGAGGGACAGTTTCCCTGACATGATGTATAATTACTTAGCTACACTATCCCAGTCCTACAAGCCCTCATCATGGGCCATGACAGAAGTGTGCAAGGCACAGTACTTGCTCAGAGTGCATCGTTGCTCTTTGGCTTACAGCAGTCACAAATGTTCTCCTTGCTGCCCTAACCCGAGATAACATAGTAGTTGGTGGATTGTGGTGAAGGCACCACATACCCAGACCCAGGTGCCAGCCAGACAGCAAAAATAAGCCACCTGCCTTCTAAGGGGTAAGCAACCAAATGCACCCATGGCATGGGATGCTTGTGCTCCTGCCAAGTGAGGGCATCATTCTAGCTTCATGCTTTCTATAGGCTAAATCTGGTTCTTGACAAGAGTGCCCACTGGCCAAATCCAGCCTTGAGAAACTTACAAGTATTACTCCAACTTGCAAACAAGTCACTCTCTCTTTGCCCGAGCTTTGTAAGCTCTCTCCTTGCTCTCTTTGCCTGAGTGCTAAGCCTTTGTTGCTAAGCTCCACAGCTATTGCTAGTAAGCCTTCCATCAGGCTCTGCTTGCAAGCATACTAGTGGCCTCTGCACTCTGGAGGGAAGCCAGCACCCCGGGAAGGGTTGCCAGGCCTCAGTTTTCCTGAGGAATCTGCAAAGGAGAGTCTGTCACTGAAGCTACAGTTAGCCAGCGCCATATTGACAGTCCCACTGGACTGGAAGAGAGCCTGCCGTGTCTTAAAGAGGAATGGACCCTCGAGGGTAAGCCATTAGCCCAAAGGAGAACTTGCCCAAATCCTGGAAGTCCAAGTATCTGCTACAGCCATAAGGCAGCAGACAACAATCCACAGAGCCTCTGCGCTTAGCTCATGAAAGCAGGAATTGCGCCCTGCCGCATCCCGCGTGACCCCGCCCCGTTCGCAGGAGAGAAGGGAGCCTCTCCGCAGCTCGGTAGACCCCAGGGCAACTCAAAGTCGGGACTACCCGCGAGGGAGGGAGTCCCACCAGCTCACTTTGAGCCAAGGGGAAGCGGCTGCAGCCGCACCCTCTTTCATCCGGAGCCGCGGTGGGCCGACCCCCTCTGCTCCCAAGCAACAGCTCCAGGACGAACCACCGTCCCCCTCGGCTGGCTCACTGTGCGAGGCCGCTCCCCCGCCCCACCTAACACAGAGCAGGATCGGAAACGTCCGAGCCCGCTTACGCGGGGCTGCTCCCCTGCCGGGCCGAATCCATCCAAGGAGCCAGCGCCGGCCTGCTAGCTCCGAACCTCCGGCAGAGGCCAGCCTTCCAGCAGCTACAGCTGCTCCGAGGGACTGCCCAAGCCGTCTAAGGGAACCTGCCGACCGGCTAGCCTACGTCTCGGCTTCCCCCCCACAGCGGGTCCGCCAGGAGCCGCAGCCTCAGCCCTAGGCGCACCCCCCCAGAACAGAGCAGCCCAGGAGCCAGCCCCGGAGCAAGCCGGGCAGGCAGCAGCCACCTATCGTAGCTAAGCAGCCGAACTAGCTACAAAGGACACAGGGTATCTTTTCAGTTTCACGTGTACAGCACCCACTAATATTCAGTTAAAAGCCTCCCGCGCCTACCTCGCGTAACATTTGCAGCTAAAGCTTCTGACACATTGTAACACTTCCCTATATATAGTTAAATCAGCCACCACGTCTTGTCGAGTCGCCATTTGGTGGACAAGCGGCGGAATTGCAGTTTCGTTCTTTAATCGAAAGCAATTTTGTAAATATTCTAATTGGGTTCAAATTGTACATACAAGACTAGTTATGGGATATATCTTACAATCATACAGTAGAATATGTATATAAAATAGTGATTAATCATTTATTAACTATTTTTAATAATTAATAAAATTATTTTCCTACTTAAAATTTCATAAATCATAATTAATAAGCTGTCCATCACATGGCTCTAGGAATTACAAAATCTTATTCATTCTCTCATTCACTCACTCACTCTCTCTTATGCTGTTCTTGTGTACCAATGATCTTTCAAGGTAATTTAAAAACAATCCATTGTAGTGAGTCAAACAGAAAGCTAAGCAGATGCATTGAGCATAATTGGCAGTATCTTGGTAGCTGGGGACTGCACTGGTAACCTGGAAGGAAGAGGTCACAGACCACCCTACTGCCTTGTAGTGGCATTGGTGCAAAGAAACTCCCTGAGCAGAGGAGGATTTATGACTCTAGAGGGACTGCCCCTGGTGGAGAAGGCCACACCAGAGAAAAGCAATCAGAAACAAGGACCAGCAAAAGAAGAGCAAAAGAAGGGATGATCCCAATCCCCTCTGCCATCTGTGGCCTCCTCAAAGGCATTTGAGACCAAGAAAGGGACAGGAGAGGTGTGTGGGTGAAAGCTCATGCATTTCCCCTAAGTGTTTGTTTAATAACTTGTCTTTATTTCTCAATACCAGACTTGGTAAAGTCTATGTAAGTAGGAAATAAAATAAATTCTGAAGACTGCTTCTTTGCCCAAGAGCGTAGGAATGGGATATAGTAAAACAGAAAAGATAGCACCAGAAAATATGTGCCTGCTTTTAATTTTTACTGTGACTCAGGTCTTTAAAAGACATACTCAGGTGGCTGTCCTCAGCAATGTGCTCTCTTGGTACATCAAGGCCTGTACAACAGTTGAAGCAAAGTACCTGTAAACTGAGAGATAACAAAATGTACAAAAAACCAAAACCCAAAGCACTCATTAAAACAATGACAGAACATTCTCACATAGCTCTGCATTTGGGGACATAGCATTTCTTATTTAAATAGTGTCAGCAGGTAATTGCAACAAAATATATTTCAGAGCTATGACTGCTATTCCTGGTGCTTTCTCTTACTAGTTTTTGAAGCAGCTTTACTCATCCTGTTGCTCTTAAGATGCTCCTGCGAAACATGGCTGAGAGGCTGCAGGGCTAGTATGATGATGTGGTGGGTTGAAATCCCCCCTAACATAAAATTGCCAGACCAGGTCAGTTGAAGCTGTATTTATAAGCACAACTACAATCTAGAAATATGGAATGCAATGAATATGTAAAAAATATACAATATTCATGTATATTTACAATTTACAAACAACACAAGAACTCTCCTGGACAAATCCAGGGAGTTAACAACCTCTTCCCCCTTCACCCCCCTGTACGTAGGACAAGAGAAAAAGGGAAAAAGGCAGGGAGTCACTTGTTACTACTTATCCACAACAAAGCACAGCAGCCAAGGTCAGCAACAGCTAAGCAAAAGCCAGCTAGTGTCTGCCAGAGTGAAGCAAGCAAAAAGAGCAAAAGATTAGCTTATACAACTAGCTTTATGTTAGATACCAGGCCAATGGAATTATGTAGACCTTATCATTATTTTTCTTTTGCATCCAATGGTAATTTATTGACATTCTATCACTCTCTGTTCAAGATCTGTGGAAAATTTTCTAGGCACAGCCTAAAACTACCACAGATAGTGCCCTGGACCTGGACACCACACTTTAACTGGCTTCTGTGCTTTGATGTGTATTCTGTGATTTGGTCTTCCTGGGATGAAGGGCTGATTGATTTCTTTCTCCCAACATACTATTAGGTGGAGAACGCAGCTGGTACATGTTCCATTGTAATAAAAGATAATGGATTTGAGGTTCTCCAGTATTTTCCACACCCCTTCACATCTTAATGTTTGTTAATACATAATGTGTAGTGATCAGCAGCGTCCTGCTGATTCTTGCAGGCCAAGCAGAAAAGTGCACCAGCTCCATGGACCCGGCAACATACCACCACCAAATAAGGCAATTTTCAAGCAAAAGATGTAGGTATCAGTAGTCTCACAGCTCTATCAATGGCCAGGTTTGATGCAGCGTATGATGCCTCCATTTCTTCTAGTTACACTTCAAACACCTTGGGATCTATTTGTCTAGCAGGAAAGGATGACAAAGACTGCCCTCAATAACCAAGCAAACTTTGGGTGTATTTCTTTGTTCAGGCCTCAACCTCCTTGTAATGAAATGACTCAAGAAATTGCCCACATACAGTTCTGCAAACAAACACAGGAATGTGTTGTATTAGTGATTTCTTATATGGGAGCTTACATGGGAACAAACTGAGAGCTTTGTACTTCTGCTTCTGTGGTGTCTGAGCTCTGGTTTGTATTAACTTGGGTACAATGTGACACTGGAGGGTGAATTTCTGAGGTCTGACTCAATCTGTACTTCATCCTGTAAACCATCTTGTGTAGCATTCCAGCATCAACAAGAATTACTACTTGTCCTGCTTATTCCTTATAAGTAGAAACCACAAAAAGATGAGGAATGCCATACTCACTCCCTGTGGCAGCTACAGAGTAGACAGATAAAAAGGAAGTCACGGCTGACCGAAAAGTTTAAAAATAGTACCTGATTACTTCATGGCCCTGAGGAAGCAGCAGTACCAGTGGATATAAGATTTTAAAATAGCCCAGTAAGTGCATGTATTAATTACAGAGTCAAGGACACATCTGCAAAAAAAGAAAAAAAAAAAGTTTATTCTTCAGTGCACTGGGAGTCTGCGAGAATTGATGTGACTCCTCAGTGGAGTGTACATGTGGGATCCTGTTACACCCCTGACACCTGTTACTAAGTACAAGTACCACTTTGTATTTGCTTTCTTAAAGAAAACCTATTAGCAGGAAAACCATTTGTGCTGGGAGAAAGAGGCTAGGAGCCTTCCTCTTGGTTTTGGCTCAAATTTTTTGTGCATCACTTCTCTATGTGGGCCTTCAACCATGAGAGGCAGTGTGAGGACTTTAGGAGAGGGTCGAGTGCTGGTGCTCCTGTTGTAATTTAAAGACCTGTTTGCATAGTAGTCAGAAGAATGAGGCCTGTGGAAGCTGCTAGAAGAGAAATGTAGCTGCATATATACAAATGGTTCAGTTTGTGGGATTTACTGGCATCAGTGGAAATCTTGGTGAAACAAACTGACATTGATAATCTAGGTATTTATACTCATTTGTGCTAAGATGTGTCATTACTCTGGAAAAATAAGGAAACGTTGTCTCCAAACTACATCTTTGTGGGGGAAAGAAACATCAAATTAAGCCAGTCAATTTACTTCTGCCCCAAAGCAGAGTGGAAAAAATACCCCTAAGTCCTGCTCTTTGGGAAGTTCAGTGACTGTGTTTTTCTGGTGCATCTCTTGATGTATTCCTGCCCCACACAGCTGTTCTCTTCCAAGCAGTTTCCCTTTTTATCTTCTGGAAATACCACTCAAGACCAACATTAACAATTCTTTGACAACCTGTCATTGCTGCAGGTTACTGGAGGTGGGACCCGATACACCAATCAGACAGAAATAATTTCAAAACATTGATAAAATCTGTATGCAGATTTATAACAAGATCTGAAGATACAACTAGAGTGGCTGTGTAGGAAGAACCGAGGCAGTGGGACAAGGCAGAATTGAACACAGGTAGGAAAGATGACAAGAAACTGTGTGTGTGTGTGTGTGTGTGTGTGTGTGTGTGTGCGCGCGCACGTGCATAAACTGTAAAGCAAAGTTGTCAAACTGTGCCAGAGTATGAAAGTCCTCTGCTACCTGCTCTGCCAGTCAGGCATAGTAACAATTACAGTCTTGATACTCTTGCTGTTGCCGAAACCACACAATTTCACTTGAACAGAGTAGGAAGAACAGACAGACGTTTATGTCAGTGCAGCCACAAGTTGGTAGCGATGTGGCAGGACAGACCAGTGAGTATTCACGCAAAGTAACGCTTGTGCTGCAGCATGGGCAGATGGATAACACAATTTTCTGCAGTATTGAACTCTTCTTTCAGGAAACATTCCCTGGTGTGTGTGTTGCAGGTTGTATTTCTAACATGACAGAGCCTCAGGAAAGCTGGTACTCAACTTACTGACCTGCTCTTTTACACAGGGTGTGCCAGACCCACATAGGTGTACCCCGGTGGCACTGGGACTCCTCCATGAGCACTTTGTACAGTTCAGCAAAGCCTGGACCTAACAGGCTCTTATTCTGACAGTCTGAAGCATTTGCATTACTAGACAGATGTGGAGAGTTACGAATCTGTGCATATTCATACTGGTCTTGTCATCCAGGTGCTATTTACACCTGGAGTGATGATTTTTTTTTTTTTTTTTTTTTTTTGAAGAACAGTGTAATGCTTTCCCTGGGCTGCCTCTTTCTTCCTCTGGGTCTCTGATTACGTGTACAACTCCATTGCCTCGAGGAAGCTGTGGATATGTGGATATACTCAGGGCAAAGTTGATTAAATGCCAAAGAACCCAGTAGGTATTCACCTCAACTTGTATGACAGAGAAGAAAAAATACCCATTTGGAGATGATGCCCAGTGCTAGCGTGGCTTCAGAACACTAATTGAAAGACTGTTGTTTGAAGTTTGTTTGTACTAAAACTGAAGGACGATGTACATGCTACAGACTTTGTTTTTTGCCAGCACTATCAACTTGAGACAATTTCTCTCCCTATACGCTTAATTTTTCTGATAATTACAGCATGCTCCAGCCTGATTGCTCCCCTCCTTTTCCTGTTGCCAATCTTCACAGGCTATATGGCTGCCCCAGTAATGGTGTTTGTGTCTCAACCTCTAGCTGTCTTCAGTTGCAGCAGGAGGGATTCATCTGTTGCTGTCACCAGGTCCACAAGCCACCCTGGCAGTTAAAACCGGGACCCGAATGTGATTGTGCCACTGTCTCATGTTGCACCATGGTGTGTAGCACTGGGACACAATACTTGGGAATGGTGATGCTGACTCTTGAAGTGGGTCTTCTACATTGGGAAAAGTCTGAAATTGTTTTAAGTCTGATACTGTTTTTCTTCACTGCTGCTTTTCTTCACTGTCAAGAATCACATACTGCCTTTTTTCCTTCCCTGTCCTCATTTTTTTTTTGTCTCTTTCACATGACTTACAGGCTTTCTTTGTTCACTAAACTTAAGTTGGTTATTACAATTGCTGGATTAATATTCCCTTGTACCACTCAACTATTTGCAACATAAACAATTGACAATTTCCCCTCACAGTGAACAGCAAACAGAAGAACAAGCTCCTCTGCACTGCACAGGCACAGCAACAACCAGGGTGGATGGGAGAGAACAAAAAATGCTTGGACAGGTACATCAGACTAGCAGTGTTCAAGAATGGCCACTGCCTGGTAGGGTCAGGCCAGGCCACATGACTGACTGCCTCCCCCCTGCACACAGCCCAGCTAAGCTCCTACTGTTCTGAATGGGATGATTTCATCATATGGATATTTTCCACTGGTTGATTCACTGGCAAAAAGTCCCCTTTCCCCCCCTCCTATGCTTTCAAAAGACTCCACAATTTGGTAGATTTTGAGCCTGAAATGAAGCTGTAATGACAGTGTTTTCCTTCAGTGAAAAACCTGTTCAACATGTTCTCTCCTGCTCCTTCTGAGGAGCTTTCATGCTGCGGTTTGCTACCCCTTAATTCTGCTGTGATGATTACTTGTGGGACTCCACTGCCAAATGGCATTTCTCATACAAGTCAATATAAAAATAAAGACAACCAAATCCAGACAGCCAAAAGTCCCTTAATTGATGGTGCAGTCCCACAAGCAGGAAGGCAGAACAATTAGGCCACATCTGCCACACGGGAGAACAGCCACAGTGTAAGTCAGTCCCAGATTGATCCCTCCCAAAGGTAAGTACTTGCTTGAAGAGCTGCCCACAATTTGGCCTTTAATTATTCAGACACATATTCAGCTGCATCCAGCCTTTGCTTTCTTGAGGACTCCAGCTTGTCACAAAAGCTAAATGAAAAGAGTAAGACCTCTCTGCTATTATTTCAGAATTCCTGTAACAGTTGCCTGCACCTTTGAGGGAGGCTCTATGTGGCATAATGTAATTAAATCCTACACAGCTGACACCTGGAACGTAGAAAACTGCTGATACACTGCATTGTCTCCTGATGGCCTGTAGCTTTCCAGATCCAGCACAACACTGCTGAAAAGCAGTATTTTGGAAAGGCTTAGGTGTAGTAACAACACACATATTTTGGGAGATTTTCTTGATAGTCCTTAATAGGTCCAAAAGGAGCTCAGGCTTCAGAGGGCTTATCTGTTGCATCAGGGACTTTTCAGTGTCAATATGGGAATCTCAAGCTTCCACAACAATCACAGCAATTCAGTAAATATACAAGCTCTGCACAGCATTAGCATTTTTAAGGAAGCACTTAAATATTAAAGGATTCTTATTAAAACAATGTATTTTGTAAAACACTGCATTTAATTTTAAATCCCAATCCATTTATTTCACAATAGTTTATATTCTCAATGTAAACTTTTGTTACATAATAATGAAGTTAAAAATAATCAAGTAACAACAAAAAGTGACACTCACTCAGAAAAGAGGGGAAGAAATATTCCTCCAGTTTTGTTGTAACAGATAACAGTTTGTGAAAGTCAGCAAGCTATGTATAAAGAGAGATGTCTCAGGTAAATTGAGTAGTCATTTGCTGGCTAGTAGAGATTTGTGCAATTTATTTAAAACTAATATCCCCATGAATGTATTCATTGCACATGTAAAACTAACAATTTATTTGCAACATGATTAAAGCAACAAAACACCTACATGCAGCTGTGGCTAACTTTTACACAGGCTGTCATTGTAGAAAAACATCTCTCAAAAACAAAACAAAAAATTATCTTCAATATAAGTCATGTTTGGTCACATTTGAAATATGGTCTATTGATCTCAGTAGCATGTGCTTTCTGAGGTGTCTTGCACTGGATACCCAAGATTAAAATACCAAAAAATCACTATTTTTTTTCTTAAATAGACCATAAACTTAGTAAAAATAACAATAAAAAATTACAGCAACTCCTACATTTGTTTACAGTCATATCTTCTATGAAAATTATTTCACAATTTTTCAGTGTAATTGCCCACATTGTTTCTTTGCGACAGAAAACCCCCCACCACTGCATCTCTAAGAATACCCTGTTGACACAATTAAAACGTATGTTTTAACCAGCCATACGCCATAAATATATCTAACTCCAAATCTTATTCTTCATATTCTTCTAAAGTTTTTTTATCAGGAAGATAAAATATATGTACATGCCTGAGATACATTTAAATGGCAGTAAAGTAGCTGCTTGTGCAGAAGAAGTGAGAGAAATTTTAATACTTATATTTAAAATGAGATTAGACAAATGAAGCATAAGAGTAAACACAGATTCAGGTTTGTTACTACCATTTCTGTATTTGCACATTAATATAGATGCATATTACAAAGAGTGGTAAGATAAAAACCTTTTTGTGAGATGCTCACGGTGATTGGAACAGGACAAATACTAACATTCAGAAGCAGAAAAAAGTAAACTTGATGTCCATATGCCTGGTAAAAAATTTTTGAGCTAGCAGTGAAACTTAGCTCTAGAGAGGACAAGGTGTGGTGAATTCTCACAAAAGCTTTCCAAGAGAACTTTAGAAAAAGACAGAAAAGATTGCTGCTCAAAACACTATACACCAAAGACATACATAGAAAAGATATCTCTGTAGATGGCTGAAACAGCAAAGAGAAGGAAAGGTGCTGCTCCATCACCTTTCACTATGCGGCTATCTTATCAGGAACGCAGTGACGGACCTTATCTTGAAAACCTGAATCGTTGTCTTAGGTGCTGATATGTTCTGATCCAAGACGAGAGCAAGGCTTTTTGTTCCCACATTTCATGAGGGAAAAAAATAACTCCCTGAGGGACTGCTGTGTTTCCACATGAGATGAGGAATGCAAGAAGTTGGTCACATTTAAAAGAGATGATGCTAGAAATTCTTATCTCCCGGTTTCCCTCTTCCTAAATTATTACTGAGAAGAATATAATTTGGTTTTAAAGGAGCTTGGGGGTAAAATGAAACAGTCAGTCAAAGTAACTGACGCAATTTCACAGTGAATTTCTTTTATAGTGAGTAATGTTTATGTTACTCTTCCCTGGGGAGAAGAAAGGCTGTAACAACAACTCTTAACACATTTGAAAGCTAAGAAAATTAGTCACAAGAATCTAAATTCCAGTCCACATTCAGATACAAGAGAGGAAGAGGGCTGAAAGACATTACAAAGGCTTTCCATGACTGCAAATTGTAATGCCAATAAAACTGTAAATCAAATTAAATGAAATGTAGCAAAAATACAAGCATCTGCTCTGATGTCCTTGCTGCTGGCTTTGGAGTCTCTTTACTTACTGCACTCTACTTCAGGGCTGGCATTGTGCAGAAGGCAAGAAAAGGCAATCTGACCAACACAGGGCTTAGCACTGAGCTTTGCATAGTGAAAGCGGCAGTACAAAAATCAAAGTCACTTGGTTTCAGAAACTGAACTGCTTCTTGGAGGGTGCTGGCTGGAGGAGAGGAAGCTGCTGTTCTTCATGCTGTTAGTGGGAAATGTCGTAATAGTAGTTACGTAATCTCATCTCAACTGCCACAAATCCCGGTCGGTCATCAACACTGTGGAAAGACAACAATTATCACTGGCAAAGTGCAAGGGCCTTGTAATACCAGGGAACCTACCCTAGTGACAATTCATTTATTGCTGCACACAGTATTTTGAGGCTACCAAAATGATGCTACAAAATACAAAGTGGTCAATGTCACTACAGAGAACCCAGTCAGTAGATTTCTATCATGCTTGTAACTTTGAAGTTGCTGAAGGTACCAGTAAAAAGAAACAGCAAATCAGCTCCACTTTCTACTTCATTTACATCAGTAACATTTACAGTGCAGTACCTGCCTTATAATGGGTACTGCAGTCACACAGAGTATCTTAGCACCACTGAGAAGATTCTATACTTACACTATATGGCTGTACTGGCTTTCGTTCCTCTGTATCTGCAATTCTTTGTTGACTTGGTAGAATACACTGAAACTGATGAGGCCTTAATACCTTGCATAGTGAGACAGTTACACTGTCTGACTTGAGTCTTCTTTTTATATCTTTATTATTTGAAAACAATTATGTGTACAAACAAACAAAAAGCAGCCTGCTTTACGGTGTGTTTGTCAGTCACGACAAAACATGATCCCTTTCGCTCTCAGAATGGTTAAGGCACTCTTTAAGTCAAACCAAAAGGCAAACATAATTTTATTTTTCCACATTCTTTCTAGTACTGGAGATCCTCCTACAGCTAAAAGTAATTTCAAGAAAATAGTTTAAAATTATAAATCACAAAACGTTTGTAATAAAGTTTTGCAATATATTAATTAAGAAGGAACAGAAGGCAGGCTTTCTGATTTGTCTTCTCTGTATTTCACAATTCTAACTTCAGAATTTTTATCAATCAGAAAAAAATAAGTTTCTGACATATTAGGTATCATCTGAACAGGATGTCAGTGTAGGATCCAATCTGAGTATAGTCACACAAACACTTTGGTTGGAAGAGAGCTTTAAGATCACTGAGTCCAAAAGTAAGCCTAGTACTGCCAAGTCATCATTAAATCTTCACAAAACAGAGAAAAATAAGTCAAAACAATGAATTACTGAAGAACGGAAATTTTCATTTGGTAATAGATTTCCAAATTTCAGCTATAAAGAAATAGTCTTGGAAATTAAAATTTAAATAAAATACAATCCAAATGAAAAAAAAAAGAAAAGCTTCATTTCAAACTTTTCAAAATATGCCAGGCCGATCTTTTTGTGGAATTACCTGATTCTTAGGACACCCTTTTTTTGTATATAACTCTTCCAGCATAATCAGCTGTGCAGAATCAGCTTCTTGTAGAACACAAAATCATGCAAAAGTACAATTGACTCCTTCATTTAGAGGTTGTTTATAAGCCGAAATGATGTATTTCGAAATATCTTCCCCCTGCTACTGTCCTCCCACTTTCTGGATAGTAACTAAATTGAGTAAGATCTACTTCTATTAAAAAGCAGAGCACGATGTCACACTCACTTGTATGTCCAACACAATTTCATTAGATCATAGACTTCTGTTGGACAGACTTCTGGACATTCCATTCGTTCTCCTCTTTCGATCATCTGTGCAACTTCACCACCTTTCATTCCCTGGAACAGGTGAACAGAACAGTCATTAGAGTTGGAAATCATGACAGCACAGACACTTGTATAAAATAAATAGAGGCCAGGAGTTCATTTAGGGGCTATCTTTTGACTCCTTTGTTATAACAGATAAGGTGCTAAGGTCTACTTTGGCCTGCAATAACACTTTTTAGGTAGGAAAAGGCATTGGTTAAAATTTGCTTAGAGTTTTTACAGGAAAAAAAAATGCCAGATAGAACTACTCACCTTATATGGTTTCTGCCCATAAGAGAAAGCTTCCCACATTAACACCCCAAAGCTCCAGACATCACTTTTGCTAGAAAATTTGTAGAAATTCATGCATTCTGGAGCATACCACTTGACAGGCCATTTTCCATGACTTTGTGCCTGAAATAAGTAATAATAGAAAGGATGAAAAAACAGGCTAGTAAACATCAAAAATCATATAAGCCAAGTGCACTTAGATCTGCACATGTTTATCTAAGCACCATAACATTTATGATTCAGTTAGCATTAGAGTGAATGTGCAACAGCTTCTTCAGAGGTGTTGCAAAATTGTTCCTGATCTTCTCCTTTCAAAATAAGACCATGGAATTAAACCTGTGGTAAAGCAAATCTTAGCTAAATGACCTGGAGTCATGTTTTTAGTGGCATTTAAAGTTGCTCTTAAAAATATTTCATCTAAGCTCTCCATTGAGAGCAAGAGATATAGGTGAATTGAGTCTCATTACTACGTTGAAGTTGATGCTTCATTTCAAAGTACAGCGACTGCCCTTTTGGCAAACTTTGATTAAATTATGTCAGAATGCTGTGTTACAAGAACGCAAGTGTCAAGCTATCACACTGCAATGACAGATCTGTTGAAAGAACCCCACTGCATTTTGTGGAATTGTAAAGAGAATTGACCTTGGATATGAATTTTCAAACCTCTGACAAGCAGCTCTGGTTAGGTTAGTGGTAGGGATTTAAGATGTTACTGCCTGATAGCAGTTACTATTCCCATAGGAAGGTCATCAGGGCAATATACCAGAAAAAAAAGATGAAGACACAATTAGAGCTATTCCTTCCCACAGGTGTTTTTACCTTATTAAATGTGGCAGTTACTTCAGTCCCTTTAGCTGCATGGAGATCAAATGAATTCAAAACCAAGCTAAAGAAATTCTGCTTAGATCAAATCATTATTTATCTATGGTATTCTTGCAGAAAAGCTCCTGAAATTCAGTTCTGCTAGACAATAATGCAGTGTGCCAGCCTACATTTTAATTGGACATGTTAAAAATTCTAAGTGCCCAAAAGTTTACATCTGCAACACAGATATTTCCCCCCTTTTGTATAAGAAGGTACATTTCCACCATCAATTTCCACCTTCTGATGACCAGTTTACCAAAAGCAAATGAAGGATCTTGCTTCTTCATCTCTACATATCTTTTAATGTTGGTCATGCATTTTGAAAATTCATGACCTACTATCAGGTTATAAAAAATACCAAATGATATATAGTATTTCCAATATTCAAGTTTTATAAACAATTGCACTTGAACTGAAAATAGCCTTAATAAGCTATGTTACTATACAAACCTTACCTTATAATAATTTTCATCAGCACTAAGAGCTTTAGAAAGTCCAAAGTCACTAATTTTGGCATAATGTTGGGTGACTAATAGCACGTTCCTCGCAGCCAGATCCCTATGAACGAAGTTATTCTCCTCCAGGTATTTCATCCCCATGGAAACCTGATGTACCAGCTCTGTTATATTCTTCTCTGTGACATGTCTGAAAATCATAATTGAATTTTTAAGAGGTCAGGAGTTCATTTTCATGACTTTCATGGAGTTCAGATACAAATCTTTACTATGAACTTGCCCACATTACACTAGGAACCTGATCCACTTACGTTTAGCTAAGCTTTAATTAGACCAGGCAGCATCAGAAAGTTCTGAGCAAGATGATGCATGATCATATCAATAAATGAGCAATTTAAAGACATGTGAAAAGTCTTTTTTATTTATTCATTCGTTCATTATTTACCATAAATATTCGACAGTTAGGAGACATGTACAAGGTAATCATGTCCTGGTGAAGAGTAACTATCATCAATAATTATTACATTATCAGCATATCAATTTAAAATTGCCCTTAAAAAAACAAACAAAACAGATAAAAAACCCAAACAACTTCTATCTTTTTTTGCCCTTTTCATAAATCTTATTAAATGGAATCAAAGCTTACATACCTATTTTTTTGTAAAAATTTATTCAATGGCCCAAGTTCAGCCATTTCCATTACTAACATCCAGGCCTCAGCTTCACATACACCTATCATTCGGACAATGTATGGGTTATCCAGTTGCTGCATTACATTTGCTTCTCTCAATAATTCATCTTTTATGGCTGGATCATTACTTTCATTCTTAAGAATTTTTACAGCCACTGGCTTGGCACCCCTACAAAAAAGAATCCAGTTCTGACATCATTGCTGAAAAATCTGTGTGCAAACACACACACTTTTCATCTGCATTTCTGTGCACATATTACAGGCTGACAAAAGACAGGATTGGCATTCAGAGAGGAAAAAACAGGAGCATCTCTCTACTGAATGCTCAGAAGATGGCTAAGCAAAAGACAAAGAATGGAAAGAACTTGCGAATATTATGAATAGTCATAAAAATGTCTTACACAGCTTGAAAACAAACAGACCAGGCCAAATTTTCTTGTTTACTCTGGCAAGAAAGTCATAAAGCTTTTCTGACATGAAAAGCTACAAAGGCCTTTCTAAGCACTGATGTAGTTTGGGGCTGCGAGTAGAACATGCTGCATTGCAAAACCCCAAGGCAGTGCTCTAAAATCCTGAAGAACTGCCTACTCCTGCAACCTTCAGCTCATACAACTGATTGAAAGAGTGATTGATGAGATCAACAGAGCTCAAGTGTGAAACAAGATTAGCAAATACACAATCTGCAACCAGAGCCCTTCAAATCCCCTCAGTCTGGACTGGAGAAAGAAAAATTCTCCTTGGCTCTGAAAACCCTGGTTAAATAAATGCCTCTAGCTTCGAGTGGTGAAAGTGTATACATAATCAACCCATGCACTTAAAACAACAGACTCATAACATTTTGGTATGAAAGTGCACAGGCAGGTGCTCCCACTTCTGCTGGTCACTTTTACAAGGTGACTGTGCTACAGGCAGAGAGGTGTCTGCAAGCAAAGAAAAGAAAATGAGTATATAGAAAATGAGTCTATGAGTGTATATACAATGGGAGAAATCAGTGAATGTTAGCTCAAATTACTTAGGTATAGTCTGTCACCCTAAACAACATGTAAAGATTACTAAATAAAAAAATAAAGGCTAGAGATTTCATATATTAGGCTTCAGGAAGGAAACAGAAGGAAACACTTACTTTCTCATCCTGTAAAACCCTTTTTTTACAGTACCGAAGTTGCCAGACCCAAGTTCTCCTTCCTCCAAGGTTAACAATTTCCTGTCAAGTGTGACATTTTTTGGCTTCATTTCATCTGGATCAGCATATGGACTTTCATAGACCTCAGTATCCATGGGTAAGGCCTCTCTCTGATCACCTATAGTTCAATCAATGGAAAAGTTAGACATTATGTGAGACATTTTTGCTGCCACAGCTATTATATTCACCCCTTCTATATTCAGGATCATTGATATGTTTGACCTATGAGGGCATTATGAAGAAGCTGCCTGCAGCCCAGCTACAGTCACTTTAGAATACTCCAGAAGAGAGTGACCTTAACCTACTACCATGATTTAACTATGGAACATCTGGGTAATGCGGAGCCAGAAGGTTCCTTGGCAGAACAAGGGTTAAAGGCTGGCTCTTCTCCCTAGTACGTTCTCTAGTATGATATACCTCAGACAGTTCTTCATTCAAAATACTGACTTATAGATAGCTCATTCTTAGGCACCCATCTTTAACTGCATTTTACAGAAAGCCTGAGCACCTACTTGGCACTGTGGATGCAACAGGGCATGATTATTTTTATGACATGTAAGAATGCAGCTTGTATAGTCAAGAAAGTAATAATCTTGTACTTTAATGTGGAAGAAAATATTTCTGCTAGAAGACATATTACAGATTGTGACATCTGGCAGTTTGAGCTATCAGGCTTGAGCTATGACAGTAGCTATACCAACACACAATATGGTGTGAAATATATAAAAGAAAAAAGACAGTTAAGATCTCTGGCATAAAGAAGGAAGTTGTGTTAATGATTTAAATTACTCTGCCTACCTTTGTCTGCTTCAGTAAGACCTCTCTTCCTTTGCAGAACATAAGGATTAAAAGGTGCTTCATCAGGTGGGTGGCTAATAGTTGGTTGAAACTGTAGCACACAAATAGTTTTATGTTTAGCAATGAATAGGTAATTAAAACCATTTTTCCCCCAAAGCATTACAGCACAGTAATTGAAAGAGACACAAAGGTGATAATCCAAAAGTAAGAAAGGGATCCAACCAAGTTTATTTCATTCTGGAGGTTATTGCTTGAGTAAATATGCAGGTCAAAGGAAACATACACTGATAAGCATAAAAAATTATTGCAAGTATTTCAGAGCATTTGATTGGAGAGAATTAACTGGAATGGTTCTTGCACAAATCTTGTTCTGCAGACATTAAGTTTACATGCTTTTTTTCAAATGTGCCTACAGGGATTTCTCTTTAATCTGTCCTTTCTTCCTTTTCCAGTTATCAGTCTCCAAATGTAGGCCACAGAGAAATTCCTAGCACAAATGAAAACAAAAAATACATCCCTGTTTCTTTTGTGGATGTTACAGGGTGCACTTGGAAAAAACTGGGGTAAAAAGTAATTATTTTAATAGGCTTGTGTAATATTGTGGACTAAATATTAGGCCAGTCTATCTGCTCTGAGGAAGGAGAAAATGAAGTAATTATTATTGTACTTGAACATATGGTTCAAATGCAATCCCTCTGCCTTTACTTTTCATCAGAGGAATATTAGAGATCACACAAACCACCTTAGCCAGAAACACGGTATGTTCTCGAGCTACTTGGCTGAAGGATGACTCTGGCCCAATAAATTATAGATGAGAGAAATTTATAACCTCGTAAGTGACTCTTAGGAGGGTGTGTTTTAAAACGTTTTAAAACCAAAAATTCAAACATCAGTTAAGTTTACTCAGCTTGAACAGGAAACAAAGACATATTTTATTTGCAAAACACTGGATAGGGCTGTACTGAAAATATTTGAGTATATAATTCTTCATTTTAATAACTGCAGCTTTCAGTGGCATAAGTTCCTGCCTGAAAAAAATGTGGTTTTCAAGTGAAGAGAAACAGAGCTTAAGAAATGTTCAAATGCTACAGCAAACAGGAGGCCAATATTGGCAAAATTCTGGCCAAGTGGGATGAACACAGCATACTTAGGTTTGCTTTATTTATTGCTAGTTACTATGACCCTTTCAATTTCAGTACTATGAAATGATTAGAATTTCTACCAGCCAGCTTCTTGTATTCCTTCTTCCTAAGTTAATTACATTTATGCTTTAAAAGTGAGATTACCAGAAGGTGATTGGAATCAACTAACTGAGTGAATACAAAGAAATACGGACTGCTGCAAATTGCCACACAGTGCAGATTTTATGAAAGCCTCTGGTTAACACTTCTTGGCCAAGGTGTCCAGAAAAAAAATGTTAAAAACATGATGACTACCTAAGAAAGGGTCTAAGAAGTTAAGTCTTTGTGGCAGTTTCCAGGATACAGGAAGGAATGTTCTGAAATACTTAGGAACTATAGACCCATAGTTGCAAAGGACATCTTTTGGGTATTTTACCCTTAAAATAGTCTTTCTCATACAAATGCAAAGGCTTCAGCATATAAAATCTAGAGGAGACTGCACTGCTCTGGGGCTCCTTTGTTTTTTGAAAGCTTTGATAAGACTACCAATTGTTCTCAGTTCGCTGTGGGGAGTACTTTAACTGTGCACCAAAAAGTGTGATCCGAGTATCTGAACCCAAGCTTTGAAATCTTCCACAGCACATTCTTCACTTAAAACATGGAAATCTTTCTTGTATTCACATTTAGGTAAAGCCACACGGGTGTGTCTGTAGTTTAAACTAATCACAAGGCATAGCAGCTCCATTTTCTTTTTTTTTCCACAAATGAAGTCAAGTGCTGGACAAAGTTTGTGTAGTCGCTCCTACATAACAAAGCATATAAATTTAGCCCAGAGTAGGGTACATTTTCAGCAGATCTTCCTTGTTTTCAGACAAGTAAAAACATCATGAACCTCTTCTCACTTTAATCCATGCTTACAAGAAAAGCACTTCGGGAAAGACCTGAGAAAGGTTTGGATGCTCTTGGTTAGAAACTACATTTAAAAAAACCTCATGAATGCATCACTGCTGTGCTTGTGAATAAACTCTGCAGCTGTAAATTGGAAACAACACAGTGACACCAAATCTAACAAAGCATGTTCTATTTGTCAGAGAGCTGCTCATGTTTGAGTGATACCTATCACCTATCACACCTAGATAAGATGAGTCTTACCTATCATTAGTGTTAGTTAACTAATATGTATGCTTCCTATATTCTTTTTCATTAATATTTGCAGCTGAATCCTGTTTAATGTTTCACAAGGAGT
The DNA here is from genome assembly GCF_027791375.1 of Indicator indicator. Lineage (NCBI taxonomy): Eukaryota > Metazoa > Chordata > Aves > Piciformes > Indicatoridae > Indicator > Indicator indicator. Next base: position 58,260,310 of record NC_072053.1, on the reverse strand, counting down.
ATTGTGCAGCACCCAGGAAAACTCAAACCATTTTTCTTTACTTCTGCCAGTTACGTATTTGTGCCATGTAGCACTCTAAATGCCTTTGAACAGGATTTTCTACCAGAAAAGTTGCAATTTTTCTCTTGAAGTCGAGAGAGGCTGACTAAAAACGGTGCAGGAGGTATGCATTATTGCACATACACTGGCCTTGACATTAGTCCAATAAAATTTCCTTTTTTAACACTGACATTAACATCCAGAGTCCTTCCCCCAACACTTTAAAATCTGCAAGTTTAATTCTGCAGATCTTCCTCTGAAGAGTGGAGCTTTGTCTTTTGCGTATGGTAGGAGATCACTCCTTGTATTCTTCCAAGAACTAGAGAAAGGGCAAAATGACCACAGATGTGCTCATATATTTGAAAAAAAAAAACAAACCACAAAGTAAGGAGTCTACTACAGGATCCTATTAAAAATGGCACACGCTATATGACACCTTGTGGTATGTACACTAGTAACTGTGGGGCAAGCTGTTATTTTTACATTCTCATACTAGGAAGCTGTTGTAAGCCTCTCTTCTTTTCACATCAACATATTTTTTTCTTCTACTAGGATTTAACTTTTAACTTCTCAAGTGCCCATGGTTAAGCTAATCTAAATGTGTCATTCTTCCTCTTATTAGGAACTAGCTATACTAGTGTGTTACTTTTGTAGTAATACAGCCACACCCACAACAAAAGGAAATCAGGAGGTAGCGAGTTGGCATTAGCATAAAGGTATTTTTCCAGTAAAAGGAATACTACTTTCTACACATGGTTAAGGCCTTATTAAAATAATCCCTAATCAAGATTGAAAGCATCTAGTGGATGCAATGACCACAAGACTCACAGTTTTCTTCAAAATATGAATGAAATGGCTCCAACTATTCCAAGTCAGAATTTTATAGTAAAGAATATATTTATGAAGGCATTCAGTACAGGAAGTGCTATTTCTTTTCAGGCTAACAATTCTGATTTGCAAAATTGGAATTTTAGGTGTATATATATATATACACCTATATAGAGTGTGCATATAGTGTGTGAAACACTGCAAATCAAAGACATAATTAACCACTCACCGAGCTTTGGCTAACACCTCTTAGTCGCCACTAGGTGGCACATGTTCACCTAAACTGTTGCCTAAATTGCTAACGTCACAGGTTTTTCCAAAGCCTGCAGGAACGTGCTCCTGTGTGGCCCGCCCTACGTGGTCCTGCTTTGGCAGGGAGGTTGGACTAGATGATCTCCAGACATCCCTTCCAACCCCTACCATATGATTCTATGAAACAGAAGAGAGAGACTCGTGGGTGGAAGAGGGGTGCACATTACTCTCAAGCACACAAAGCTGTATGTCTCACCCTGACATCAATTACTGGGTAGCATAATTTTCTGCCTATGCAGTAGTATTTGCATTATTACAGGGTTCAGCTCCCCTTGACTCCCATTCTGCTTCGTCTTGTGACATCCCACATTTGCCCAAACACAATTCATGTTAATGCAGTACAAGATTTGTGCACACAGGTTCTATAAGAACATGTTTTTTTGGTTGTTATTAACAAATTGTTCCATAAATGAGGTCATAGCATTGTGTAAACAAGCCAATTCTCTCACTACAAAGGATAGTTCAGGCTACAAATACAATTTTGTTCTCCTACAAGTGAGTTTTTTGAAAAACATTTTATCACTTGTACTATTATTTTATCACATATTATTATATATTATGGAATGTTTTGGAATGTGAGAAATTTCTAAACAAATAGTACCCAATTTAAACAACTTCTTTAAAACCATTGCTCTAGTTACAAAATCAAAGCCATAATGGTGCAGATGATTAGGAAAGAAGCAGAAAGCTTACAAAGCCTTCACAATCTAATTGTTAGTAACCAAGACACACATTTAGTAACAGCAAGCCAAAACAGGGGGAAAGCGTGAAATTAGGCAAGTGTCAGTCCTTTTAACTCAGTCAAAAACCTATAAAGACTGTATGAGGCACCTTTTTGCTGCCAGCCTTTGGAAAGGTATACGATTTGAGTCTTGAGATAATTCCACCTCCTGCCCAACTCTAGAAACCACAATGTCAAAGAGGAACAGTAAATGTGTCAGGCAAATTGCTAATAGTAAATTTTCATAATTTAGTAACAGCAGTATATAAAAACAAAACAACTTTCTCTTGTGGTACCTGCAAGTAAGCACATGATGCATCAAAAAAAACGTAGCATAGAAAATCTTAGTACCAAATTTTATTTGAACTATATTACTGTGAAACCATCCTGAAGCTGTAGATATAACCTAAGGTAGTTTTTCAAATCAAGCACATGGCCCTTTCTCCAGATCTTTTCCACAGTACGTTTCTCCTGTCTTTCTTACTGAACTGAAGCCACTCCCTGATACAGTCAGCAATGTAGCTCAGCAGGCAACTTTAGTGTCTTGAAGTATGACTCAAGATCTAAAGCAAGATTATGCATATCAAGCACATCTTGGTCTTACAATGTGGTTACTGAATCAAAAAGCATGGCAACTGATACTAATTAAAACCAAAAATGAATGAGCTTCAGATTTTACATGTGCACTTACAGCCAGTGAGATGACCTACCCAATTAAACCTGCAAAGCATTTTAGCATTTAAGCTACTGAGGTTGAAATAATGATCTGAGCCACATTCTCAGCCACTGTAAACAGGTTTGAAGTGACTTACAGTTAACGTTTGGACCTTTTAATTGATGCATTTAGACATTTAAAAATATTTTTCCCTGTTTTTTAAACAGTAATTTTCCTAGCTTTATTAAAACAAACAAACAAACAAAACCGACCAAACAAAACAAACAAACCAACTTGCTTGATCACACATAGAAAAGATGTCTTTTGTTTCAGCATACCAAGGATAGCCATGCAGCCCTTATTCCTGCTGGAAGAACAGAAACTTGACAGTCTTCATAGCTGTGATACATAAAAATTCAGCTATTGCCTACTGAGAAACCTCAATGAATCCACTATGTTCTTTTACCTCACTAAGTCTCTTTCCATACTAGGAATAAATGAAACTTGAAGCACTTCTTAGCTATAGTTTTGCAACAGATAAGTTCTCTAAGAGGTTAAATGCTCTTTTACACAGGGTGAGCATGGTTCATTATACTTTTCCAAGAGTAGTTTCCAGCACTTGATTAAGCAGTCACTTTTACTGCCTTGATAGGAAGACTGCTGTATTAGACATGCAAACGCATGCTAAGAGGAATCTTTAATCAGGGTCAACAGCAGTACTAGTCGAAGTTATGTTGCACTTGTAATGTTTAGGTCTGTTATTACTATCTGATAAACCGAGGCTAAACAAATTAAATACTGAAAAAGGTTAAGTGGATAATCTGGGAAGTCCAGAAACTGGCAGCTTCATTGTAATGTCAACAACTGATCTGAGGTTCACATCTAAAGTTCCACAGCAGGTTTAAATACATATTGGGATGATCTGCAGGGAGAAAGAAATAATTTACAGAATCAAAGGGGATTAAAATCACCATAAATCTAGTTATGGAGCCTCTGGTGAAAGGCAAGAAAAGCAGTAGTTCATACATGTACTGAGAAAAGTAAGGAGGAGTGAGCCTCCACACTCTGCATGGAGCAATCATCTCCACACAAACTCCACAGGGAAAGTCCTTCTTTTTGTAGAGCAAACATATTAGTATCATTAAACAGAAAAAGTAAAAAGAAACAGTAACCTTTTGCTACTTTAAGTTTGTTCTTGGCACATTAGCAAATACTACAGAAATCCCTTCTCTGATGTAAATTTTACTCCAAGTCCTTACACACAACAGTTTGCAGTAATGAGTTGGACAGTCTAACATGCGTATTGTGCAGCAGATCTTTCTACAGTTGTCGTACACTCTCTTAGCTTAAAAGCAACTTCAGAGTTGGGTTTAGAATCTCACCGGTGTACGCAACATGTATGTAATTCTTATATAAAAGAATTACTGAAAAACTAGTCTGTATGGGAACAGCAATATTAGAATGTCCATCAGAACAAGCCATTTTCCACCTTTCGCTAGCAGTTAATCATGTTCTGTCCCTCTGCTCCAGCTCTTTTCGCTTCTTTATTCTCATGAATCCTTTCTCACACATTACTGTCATTCCTCTTGCCTTGCTCTGGATTATCTCCTGTTGGACAACATTCTTTGGTGCAGTACCAAACACTGGTGACATGAAGACTTTATCAGCATTGTACAAGTTCTTGATGTTGCCCTTTCTTCTACCAGCATGGTGGCTGCTGGTGCTCCTATTCTGATCCATTACAGATACCATAACCTCTGAAAAATGGCAGCTGCTCCCCATCCTGTGTTCTACAGCTAAGCATTAGAAGTGCAGTATCTTGCACTAGTTTCTGCTGAACTTCACTTGTTTTCCCCAGGAGTCACAATTCAAACATTCACAATTCCAATTCCCATATTTTGGCAATCCATTTTGTAAAATAATAATGGAAAATAAAGCAGTGCTTCAGAAAGTTCATCAACTCTAAAACTTAAATCTTCATTATGATGGTGTAAATAATATGAAGATAGATTGCACATCCTCTGCATAAGATGTGTTTGTTCTTTTCAGGATGCATTTTTTGGTTTTGCAGTTTGAATTCATTGTGTTTCAGGCTCTGCATATGAAAAAATCTACATGAGTGGTCTTTAGTGAGTTAGTGTTTTTGTACACAAATTATCATGTATGAGAACCCTACAATATTAGCTGAAGTCTCTGAAGTCCACAAGGAGTTATTTTATGAAAATAATTGCAAAATATGCACTCACTACATCTCATTCACAGGCCTGATGTTTGTCTCTATCATGAAGTGTCTTATATGTGACTGCTACTGCTCAATTCTGAAAACTTTAATGGTTGTACATAAAATGTGGAAGTGAACAAATATACTTAAGCCAGCTACTTGGTAAAGAAGTATGTGTTCAAGCGTGCAATTAATCTCACCTAATGACAGTTACATTACCTAAGAGTAAGCATACAGCTTTGACTAAAACTAGGCTCTTTCTGAGTGGAAAGGCAGAAGCATGTACTGGTGGAATATCATTCCACCATTTTAGGCTTGAAGTGACATGTAGATAGGTATATGCCTCTCCCTTGCTTCAAAATTAACTCAAAAGCAATCCTTCGTGATGTGGTGGCAAGATTAATTATAACCTGTTAGCATGACTGACTCTTTCACCTGTAAAGCATCATGAAGAATTGGGGCAGTATTACTGGAATGCATTCATGAAAAAAGAGGGTGCTCCATTTACTTTCAGTGCACATTCCTAAACACCAGCCAACTCAGTCAGATACACATTTGTTTGGGTGGGTTTTTTTTGTTATTACTTCTTTAATAATCAAATACCTAAAGTAAGATTTCTTTAGTTTACTTCCATTTACAGTTTAACTGCAAAATTGTCTATGGATAATCTACAACCAATGTGGTATTCCACATTAAATGTGCTTTTATATATATATATAGATAGATAGATAGATAGATACAGATGTATAGATATAGATATAAAAGCTTTTATACATACAAAAGAATATATGTATGATAAATTGTGAAATTTAAGCATACGGAACCACACACACACATACATATATATGAATGATATTTACGTGAAATATCTGTGAGGCCTAAATCTCAGGACAAGATTTTATAAAAAAAAATTATGCTGATTTTGATTGCATAATTTCCAAGGATTTAAAAGGTCCTTCTGATTTTCAGAAATTGGCGTATGCAAATGCTTGCTTACGGACACACAGGGATTCAACGGCACTGAAACACATTCACAAAGTCTCAAGCAGAGGATGTGCAATTTATCTTTGTATTATTTACACCACCATAATAAAGATTTAGAGTTTCTAAACTTTCTGAAGTACTGAGTCCTTTGTTTTTTTATTTTACGAAGTAGATTGCCAAAATAAAGGAAACAATGAAACAATTTAATTGCCTACCTGAACAAAAATACTTTTTCCTCTAATGCAGAACTGTATCAACATAATGACCTAGATGATTAGGCCTTCCAGGGAGCAGTGAAACAGCTAAATTAAACTCCCCTATTTCAGATGAGATCAACTACAGCTGAATGAGGTGGTGTTATGTATCATACCTCAGGTGACTGCCCTCATCAATGGACTCTTAAGAACTTAGACAATTGTATTCACAGGTGGGCTTGCTCACTATTCATGGAGTTGATGAGAGAACTGCCCCTAATTTCATTGGACAAGGAATCAAACCCTTGTGCAAAGTGGCTAACTTACACATATCAAATCTGAAAATAAATTGCACTTCCATTTCTGCTTCAGTCAGAGTAATTCCGAAATGGACAACATAAACAAAGCAGTACCTTTCCTTTTAGCATTCATACAGTCACTAGCGAATGTGATCACCAATGAGGCATTTTGCATATGAAAAATACTGATTTTTTCATATACATGATATGTACTTAAAAAGTTCACAAAATCAAGTAAGTAACTCATGCAAAACACTGATGAAAGCAATAACCATGCAAGAATATTTTAAGCTTATTCTTCTCAACTTTCTGCTTATATCCCAGAAAAACAAATTCACTGCATCTGTTATATCCAATCATTAGGAATCCTGGAACAGCATGTGACTGTAAGCCTTCTCACATGAATGCTACTGCTACATCACCACCTACTCTTACCTTAGAAAGTGTTCCAGGAAGAGGAGGACGAGTGTTAAAAACAACATTATCTGTAAATGAATCAAACATAGAAGGATTGTCAGCAAAGTGTGAAATGTGTTGCAGGAACACAATGTTTCACATAGGGGACCAACTTTCTAGCTTATAAATCACATTACAGAGCTTCTCCTTAGCCCAGCATCTTTGCTATTGTCCCTAATATGCATCAGACTCTGGTACTCGCTGCCATAGGGACAAAAGTATGTGCAGTGCCTAAATAATTCAGAGTCATACCCTCTCACCACAGCACTGGTATGCTGTCAGAAAAGGCATTAGAGAGGTAACACCTTTTCTGTAACAGCACAAGTTAGAGAAGGATCAGGCACATGTAACAGTTTTGCACCCTTTTATCCCTAGCAGTCAGGGCAAGAGGCAAGACAAGGTCTCATCACTTTTTAACATGATATTAAAGAAGAGGCAAGCCAAACAGCATACTGGATCTCAGGACATTCTCCCTTCCTCAATGTTATTAAGGAATGCCTCTCTGATACCAGTTTCAGCATCAAGTGCAGTCAATTCTTTGTTCTGCCCTGTTCTCCTGAATATGGCAAATAACTCCTCATCTACCAGAAGCTCACCTGTTGGGTGAGCGTCTTACACTGCACTCAACTTGAATGCCTGCAGCATCACTACAGATATGCCTGACCTTGGAGTAGGGATCACTGGAGGAGTGCTGGGACAACCACCTTATCAGTGTGTGCCAAGTAGCAAAGACATTAATTTAGAGCTAGCAATAACTTGAGTTGGTAACCTCTGTTACCTACAGGACCTGCCTCTATCCTGCATAGTCTGGCAGGCCTTAACTAATTTGAAAATTGGGAAATCTAACATTAATGATTATTTTTTTTAACCCAACTTTAAAATACCATAATCTGCATCCATCTACATGGCAAGTGGAAATAATGTACACATTTTTATCACCATAAGCATGGCTATTTATACGTACCAAAATAACAGGAATAACTTACCATTTTCTGAGCCAAATCGTGGACAAGGAATTGTAAGAACCCTTAATAATCCATCTGGTTTGTACGAATAATGCTCAACTAACTACCAGAATGAGAGGGGCAGTGGGGAAACAAAGGAGATAAAAAAGATATAAAAAGGTAAGGGAGGTATAATTAAATATTCTGTTTCTTTAAAACTGTGCATATGTACAATAATTGGTAGATACTCTAGAAAATGAACTGGGCATACAGTAGATCTTTAGTGCACATGTTCTTACCTCACCTTCACTTATCTCTACCAGGGGTGCATGTTTCTGAAGTTACCTCGTAGATAAATTTGAAACCTGATCCAAGAACTGGATTTGCAAGACTCAGTACTCTATGCTGATTCTACTACTAACCAGCTTCGTAACATTGATCAAACCCCTTCTTTTTATACCTCTGAATTTCCACCCACCCATTTTTTTTTTAAGATGGGTATAACTACAGTGCAGGAATTGTGACAATATGCATTACTTTCTTTGGACCTCAAAAGCACAATGGGCTGTAAGCATTTAATAAATCTATAGCACCAATGATTGTGGCCATTTGTGTTTCTGGTTTGTTCTTTCCATGCCATTTTATTATAGATTTGTTACTGCTGTTTTGGCTTTGGTCTCTTTGGGTAGAAAGGAGGGGGTCTGTGAGTGAAAGAATTCCAGATAATGAAAAAACTTGTAAGACAGCATAGCTGCTTTTAAATTTCCAGTGAATCCAGTAAAGTAACATGCAGGACATTTACAGGAAACCCTCAGAATAAATATGTAAGTGAAGACTTGTATTTTAGGTTTGTGAATCACTTTACACATTTTAATAGCATTTTAAGCAAAAAAACATAAAAGATTTCTGCAGGATTTTCAATTCCCTTAGCATTTTCAGTTTAGAGTAATTTCTTCAGCATTCAGTTTTATTATTGATTACGCCATAGTCAATTACATATTCCTTAACTGCTTAATCTCTAGCAGAGTTCTGGCGTATTTTGGTGGTAACCTCAGTAAGCTGAAAATAGAGAATTTTGAAGTATGTGTACAGCAACCTAAACCATCCCCTTTTGTGCCTTCTAGAACTCTGTTTATTGCTGTCGTAAATGGTATTAGTGAAACACTATACCTAGCATAGCTGTTGTTGCATACAAATAGTTGCATTTGCAAACTGTCTTCCATTCCAGAAAAGGTTCAGCTAACTGAGTAATAACTACAGCCATTTTGAACTCAGCCACACTGCTACATCGGATTTTAAAATAATATAACTCTCTACACTTACACAGCTGTGCACATTAATGTATATTTTCTTCATGCATAGAAACCACATAAAACTGGAAACATGACAAATAACCTGCCAAAACCTGTTGCTGTTTAACTAAAGTCTGTTGTCACGCAGCAAAGTAAAACAAGCTGTCCTAGTCAGTTATACTGAAACATGATGACAGACAACCAAGTGATTCAAATCTAACAGACCTGCCAGAGGGTGTCAAATCTTTTTCCATCCGGTATGGAGAGCTTTCCTGTCTTGTCTCGGTCAATACGGTAATGCAGTACTTTTCCATCACTCAGCAGACACAAGGCATAGGAACCATTGCTGTCCCTTTCTCGGATACTATAGGAATAAGAGAGACGTTCAAGGCTATGCTTCACTAGGAATATGCATCTGCATTGAAATTATTTTAAAATCATCCTTTCCTTTAAGCTTTTGAATCAAAGCAAAGCAAAATCAGCACTGCAAATTCTGAAGACACTTTGTTAAGCTTTTAATTTTTTTCTTAGTGTAATTTGTTTTCAGATAGAGTTCCCTAAGCTTTTTATTTTTTCCCCCAAAAAGCAAGAGATGACAGTAGAAAATCCATGATATAGAGCTCTTTGCTAGACAGCTACAGAACACTGTGTAGTGCGCAAAGTGCTCTTTGAACAAGAAAGCATTTGAAGGCTTGTGCACTGCAGGCTTGCAAAGCCCATGGAAGGCTGAGGCCAGGATCCAGCATATCCAAGCTCCTCTACACCTGACCTAGAAGTAAAACCCACAGATAAGTGCATTAATGAAAGCAAGATTTCTCTCATATACACAAACACACAAGTATACATATATAAATAAATGACAGTAGGGGAAGAAGAAAAACAATAGAAGAATATAAAGTCAACACAAAGAAAGGGAAAAATCCTTGTGCACTGACAATCATATGCTTCTGTAATCATCAATTCTTGTAATTTCTGTAAAGAAATGAATGCTTTGCAGCAGACCACATAAAATTCACATGGAATTTCACATACTATTAGGTAATATTTCTGGTCTAAACTTCACCAGTCTGTGATCTCAGAATGTCATATAAAAACACTGTATAAAATTCACAGGTAGCCAGGATGATCTTCTTCTTCCATGAGATTGGCAAACATCACCTGAGATTCCTGTAAAGTGTTGCAGAGTTGTTTTATATGTGCTCAAAGCTAACTCATACTGAGACTAGCACTTGTTGCTGACAGTAAAACAGCAATAGAGCTACATTAATATTTTCTGGAATGATGGTTCAGGAACATTGAAACATTTCTTGTTGCAGTGGGCACAGAAATTTACTCCTCCTTGAATTCTCCAAAAGTCCTGAATAGAAATACAGCAGGATATGCTCACTAAGGTGTTGGGAAGCTTTGTTGGTGCAACACTGGCGCTTGCTGTCACATCTCAGTAGACCACAGAGGCAAGCATTAAATACTGATTCTTGGCTGACTCACTCAATACTTTGTTTAGTCTGAACTACCCACACAGAGATACTCTTCTTGCCTAAGATGTGAACAGGACACTGGATAAAAGGAAAAGGGAAGTAGCATCTGTTTTTTTTTTTTTCTGAAACCAAAGTGACTTGCCTAGTGTCTCTAAAGCAATTTGAAATGCATTGTGGTTTTTCATGACAAGCAGGTTATTTTCTCAGCATGCTGATTTCCTGTGCTGTCAACCCAGTGGACAGAATCAGGTTTTCACAAAATGAAGAGTGACCTTTGCTTTGTTTTCCCTTGACTTGATTCTAGCAAATAAGGCTTAGAAAAATATTTTCAGAATAGAGGGTATTGCTTCTACCACAAATGAATGGCATGTCATTGCATTCAGACTTCAGAATACAGCACAAGTTTATAAAAATGTGATACATAATTTCCAATAAGAAACATCTTCAATTCACATGAAGAAATTGTAGCTGCATTACAAACAGCTCTACTGAAAAGGATTCTTATTTGCAAGAGTTATTACAGTTCTTGAGAGCACAGGCATCAGTGGAAGAAAACAGTCCTGATTTCTAAAGACCATGGCACATACCCAGACAGCCCTATCAGTATCTAGTGCAGGATTTAGAAAGAGTACAGGTTTGTGAGATTGTAGTTGCATTTCTGAGCTTTTTCTTCCTCCAAATCAACACCTATGTAACTCTGAGAACACCTGCAGTTCACAGTCATGGCAACTTCTACCCACCAGTTCTGTTACTGCACATACAAAAAACCTCCATTCTGACATTTATGACTGACCAACATCCAAAGAGAACCTTGTTCTCTTGAGGCTATGGTCCAGGTTTCTTATTTCAAACAGTAACCAGTCAGCTTCAGGACAATCTGAATCCCTACAAAATGCAAGAGGTAGTACTGCTATATTCCAAAATACATCTGAAGGCAAATATGCCGAGAGCACTGAAGCAATGGCCAAATGATGGTCAATGTCTTAGTTTTGGCCACCACATTCCTTACTGGAACAAAAGTAGTTCTCACAGAACTTACCACCACAGTCCAAACCAAAAACTTTTACTGCCTCTGGTGTCAAGGATTTTCACAGGCCATGTTTCACAACTTCATTTTGGTTTTGTAGGCTGTGATAATGGCTATCTAGGTTAGGCTAAGCTTTCAGTACTCCACCTGGGTACAAGGTATCCAGGACCTTACAGAATCAAGGACAAAGGCTGATAAAACAGAAAGGTTGTAAACTGAAACCTCTTAAAATGGAAATCAAAGTTTTCACATCTTCTTGACTGTGCTGCCTGTACTACTCCAGGTCACCACATAAGATCTGTGGGCTCCCTTTATATATGGGACTTTCCTTCTATAGAAAATAACAATTTTCAGAATTTTAAGAAAAAAAATCCTAAATTCCAAATGCACTCTCTGTTTTAATGTGCTCTGAAATCATACATAACATTTACTGTTCTTCAGTACTAAATTATAACAGCAACAACAAAAATATTTTCTTTTTAACAAGGTGTGGTTTTCTGGTTTATTTTGTTTGTTTGTTTTGTTTTTTTTTTAAACCATTTGGCAAGGAAGGAATCCACCAGTGAATTATTGCCTGGTCTTCCATTCCATGCCACTGCAGAAAATTACTGATCTACAGAAGAAAAATCTAAAGATTACAAACACTTGTAAATAAAAAATACTGCCCTTTCATCTACTGAAATTAATCAGGAACATAAACAACTTCACAGAGAGCAAACCTGAACCCATATTAGAGAAGCACCACAGTACCTGGATTTTATATGACATACATTTTAAAACAGCAACTTTAGAAGAAACTGAAAAATCTCAAATTGTTACATGATGCAATGCAATGAAGGTTTAGTTACTTATTTTAATTTTCATGTGGTCTATGCTCGAATTTTTTTTATGTTTTTGTGAATGCAAACGTGAATGATACTCAAAACAGCAAACAGTAACTACTCGGAGTATTACGACAGACTGAATAAATAGCTATACATTCTCTCCTTTGGTAGTGTCTATTTTTGCTTGGAGTCAAAAAAGAAATATGTCACAATTTTTTCTGCTTCCAACTGAGAAGCCAAATGATTTCTTTCTTTCTCAAGGTAAAATCCCTGAGGGTAAAAAAACATAAACTGCTATTACAGCATGCCTCATTGACTGTGTCAGAAAAAAAGCCACAACATTTTACAGTTAAGAATAATGGAACGAAATAAAGCAGCAAAATGCTTGCTTTAGAAATGATTTGAAATTATTTTCACTCCTAAATCCAAGGGCATGCCTTCTCAGTGGCTGCAACTTCCTTGATGCCAGACACTTGACATTCTCCACTACTTATCAAGCTCCAGCCATTCCCTGCTCGCCTGCCTTTATGACCATCTCTCTTGTAATGTTATTAACAACATGGCTAGTCATTATTTCCACAAATATCTGAGGCACACTGCACATGTTCCAGGTTTCAGAACAAGGGATGAACTCTGTGGCATTTACGAAAGGATATATGAAAGAAAATACAGATTGACTGCAATCTTCACTTATGTAATTTCTTCTTTAATAGCACACCCAAAGCTGTTTCAGAAATGTCAGCACATCACCAAATTCAGGAGCTAGCTCAGCCACGCACTGTTGATATCTACAATGAAACCTAAAACGTGATCTCCCAATAAAGCTACTGTGATGTGCTGCACAGTCATGAAGCATTCAAGAAAGATTGCATCACTGTAATTCTATTTTGGTGGCGTTGCCCTCCCAGCAAAAGACACTGTGCTCCACCAAATCCCTAACAAATAGCTTTCCTGTATAACTGCAGCTGCATCAGGAGGTCTCCCAGTACAGCCACCTCAGTCAGGGGTCACAGTTTTTCTTCACACCTCTGACCCACTCTGCTGCTGCAGCGCACAGCATAGAGCTAGCTTTGAGAAGCCACAACTCTATTACAGTGGTCTGCAAGTGGCACTGAACATGTATATAACTGAAGATCAGTAAACGGCTCTCCCAAACTGCTGTGGACATCATCCAGGCTGCTGTGAAACCTGGAAACATGATTCACTATCTGAATTTTAACAACTAAGCCTAGGAACTGCTTGTGATTTTGAAGAAGGATTTTATAATTAATATCCTTGAACTAAGGTCATGTTTAGTTGGACCTTGTCTGATGTCAAAAGGTCCAGTTTCATTTATGGATACAAACATAATACTGATAGATATTTTAAAGTATTGTTCTATTTTAAAGTATTGTCAGGTAACTCACCAAGTCAGTATGACAGCAGTGGTAAACTCATAAACACAGACATTAATGTAAATTACAAACACAGAGATTAATGTAAATATAGATTACCACATGTGTCAGAAACACAAATTTTTGGTTTGACAAAAGAAAAAAAGTCTTAAGGACAACTGCACTTCAAAACTTGTTACTAGTGTTACCTATTGTGACATCTAACAGTTAGTTTAGTCTCCAGATGTCATTTCACGGCATGATGAGCAGTGCTGTGAGTCATTCTAATAGTCTAAACTAGTTTTGCCTTCTTTAGTAGATATAGTTACAAACCATACCTATTCTTACAATATTAAAATTATTTTTTTACTTCCCTTTTGCATAACCGTTCACATTTTATGTTAACTACCCATGGCTATGACCCCAAACAAAAGGTTTATAGAGACTAAACTGCTAATAATGCAGTGTCTTCACCCACAATTACCTTTATGCTGAATTTAGTTTAGCAGTATTTCTGAAAACTGTTTACCTTTCTTCAGCTTCAGATTTTCCCATTCTTAATACAGATGCAAGACCACACATTCATGTAACTGAAGTGGTCATTACCAATGACAAACCAAGATGTGCCAAGAGCTACCACACATTTATCAGTGTTGCTTCCTATGTGAAACTGCAGATGAAACCAGTACTTCTTACACTGCTATCTGACACTGTTAGCAAATTTTTAATGTCTTTTGCAACTGGTCCACAAATACATGTACTCACATAGATAAATTAACAATATTGTCAACATAATTACAGATTACTAATTTTAATATTATTATAGTGTTAAAGACAACATTAATAATATTGATTGTATTATCTGTGATAACCTAGACTATATTGATCATCATATTCTACAATTAAGCCCTCTACTAGGCAAAGTCTAATGGAAAACAGAAGTCTGGCAAGAAACAGTATCCTACATAGTGTACAAAGTAGTATTAATGAAGCTAACAAGGGCTTGCAATATAAGTAGTCTATTTTCAGTTACTCTTCAGGCCATTTTAGAGATATAATAATTTCCTTCTATTCCTCTGCTATAGTTTTTTCTCCAAATTTTGTGGCTAGATGGACAATCTTTCACAAGTGTTCTTCCTGGAAGAGGTGAACACTGCTTCCTATTTTACATTATCGCTTCGAAAACAAACTGCATAGTATCCATATACGTACGTCACTGACATCTCAGTCATGACAAAGACCTTTGAAAATTCTGTAGTGAAACAGCCACAGTTACCTCAGAACTTTCCTACCAGCTTAAATAAATGTAGTGTTAGTTTTATGACGCTATTAATGACATTTTGAATTGCAATCAGGAGACTTTTCAATTATTTACATGCTTATTACATATATATAAAAAATAATCCACATTAGATAACGTTCTAGTGCTGCAAAGCAGTGCTAAAGAAATCCAAGTGTTAGATATATTCTAATGCAGATCACTGTAACTGGATTTTTTTTTGAAGATAGGTACATCAGACAGCAGATTTCTGCTTAACGAAGTTTTTCAAGACCCTTAGAAAATAATATACAGAAATATTCTAGCCTGCTAAAATTTATTCTTTTTTTTTTTCATAATAAAGAAGATGATTTTTGGCATAATCCTACACCTGCTTGTGGATTTGTTAACAACTGTGAATTATATATATTGTCTTCTTGAAAATGTAGCTTCCCTCTGTGTTCCCAGATTCCTACTTTAAGAAGTGAACTCCTCTTAGACATTGAATGTTTCTAAATTTTTCCTTTTAGTCAGCTACTAGGCTTGAGGGTCTCAATCACTGTGAGAAAAACAGTCCTACATTCACATGCATAAGGTGTCCACAGATGTACAGAAGATTCTGACAAGTGCCTCTGCTAGGTAAGGAAAAAGTAAATGCTTCTCTCTGAGTTGTAATACAACATGCCTCTCTAGCACTCAGTAATTTTGCTGCTATTTTTTTTCAGTTAGACAACAAATGAGTGGTACAATTCTCAACACCTGCTGAGGAAGTCCATGCTAGGCATACTACTGCAGAGAACAGAAATCCTCTCTGGATTAGACAGTTCTTTCATTATTTGCTATGAGCCTCAAAGTCTACCAATCTGAGAGCTCAAGAGCTCTGGAAGGAAAAATAACCAATTCTGATACAAATGAACACCACCTTATTTCTCCTGCTGCTCTGGATGCTGAATCAGGCAGATGAAGATCTCACTCTGTTTATTCTCTGAGAGTGTAAGAGTGAAAACCAGCTATATGGTTACTGAGCTCTAAAGAACAATTAATGTATCAGAAGGCATCCTACAGGTGCAGAAGTAAATGGTATTGTCCTTAGCAAGAGGGACATAAGCTATCAGTTGTGTTTTCATATTATTTAAGTTCCAGTGCGACTTGTATGCTTTAAAATGAGTTTTAAAGCTAGCATTTTCCCCTCTATGTTTTTATCTATCTGATGTGAAAGCAGCTGTCTGAGTTCCAGCAGAGCTAAATAAAGATAGACACCCACTGGCATAGCCAGTCCCACAAGAGAAGGTCTGATTGCTCCCTCCATAGCTCATCAAACATGTCACTACAAACAGCACCAGAAATGCCTCCTAGGCCATCTCTAAGGGAAACAGGAAACTACTGGGGATATATTTCTATTTAAATCTGTATAAAAGATTAAAAAGAGACCAGGGTCTGTAACAGAGATTGAAAATGTCAAATCTGCTAAAAAATTACACTCCACCACTCCAAAGCCCATTCCTGTCATTAAGAAATGTTAGCTAAGGGATACACTTCTCTGACGAAAAAGTAACTGCATTTTTTTCCCCAAAAGAGAAGCACTTTGAACATACAGAAAACATTGCATGCAAGAGGCAAAGTGGAAAAGGTGCAAGTTTTAATACATGATCGACGTCATGACCCAGCTGATAGAACACTGATTTAGTAAGAAGTTACTATCAAAAGTGATAATATTTTAGGCAAACCAGGTCATTAAATGAAAAGGTTGCTGCTTTGTTTCCAACTACACATCCAGCTCTATGTCTAAAACGCAGGAAAAGAGACTATTAACTTCACAGGGGAATGAAAATGTGAGGTGGTATGATAATGCTGTCATGGTAATCACAACAGCAGCTAAAATCAGCAAATTGATGAAACTTATCCCATGCTATAGGGAGAAATATTCAGAAAAGAAGAATCTGATTACGGGAATCTTTGCCTTCACAAACTCCTGTAACTGTTTTTGGTTACAAATGACAACATAAGCAACCAGATAAATGGCCCTCTAGATGTGATCACAAAAACCAGGGAGTACAATTCTTAATATGTGAAGACACTTGGGGTGAGAGTGACCACGAAACAGAAAAAAATTCAAGGACTGAGAGAAGGAAATGGATTTCAAGAAATGAGATGTCAGTACCATCAAAGTATTCGTAGGTACGACGTGACAGGAATTAACTCTACTGAAAATATTTAGAGGAGTTATTGTTACCCTGACAATTAAAACTGAAACACAGAAACATATGAAGGCTGCTTCTACATTAGGAATTAGTGTGGCAAAATTATGGCAAAGTTGGTATTGAGGAAGCATATCTGTCCCACACTCACTCCTGTGGTTTTTCTTTGGACTAGCTTTAAAAAAAGACAAAGGTAGCTGAGTGCTGAAGGAGACTACATAGGTAAGTGAAGAAATTTCTGTCAGGAATTATACAGATCTATGTGATTCTTTCTTGGCCATGACCTTTAAGTTTAATTTTCTATCATTATATAGATACTTCTATTTGAGAGTGGGGAGGAAGGAAAACAGCTTAGCAAAAACATTGACTTCTTTTTTTTCAAGAGAAATTTTTTTTGTTATAAGATTTTGACTGGCTCCAATGTTCGTAAGATGACAGCTGTTAGTCATTATCCTAAATGACAGATTTGCACTCAGAAAACAAAACATCATGAGGTCAAATAAAACACAGACAGCAGCAGATGCAAGATGGCATTACCAAGGTAAAAGCAATTCCTTCTGCTGCTTAACTACGATGCCAAGTACCACCCCTGGCCCTAGGAAAATTGACAGTTATGGATCTCAACAGTCATTAATGTAGGCAGTTTGCTTGCATTTCTACTACTTTGGTAAGTCAGTGTATTTGATGCAGGTGGCCTGGCTTTGGCAGTGGGGATGGCAGTAGAGACCAGGGCTGGTCAAAACTGGTTCCTGCTAGCCCTGATAGACATCCCTGCAGGACACTGCCAAGCCCCTTGGTTATGTATGTAATGCCTCCACCTCTGTGAAAACATCATTCAGAAGGTGTGGAAAAAACGCCTAGCAGGCAACAGAGAGAAAGAAACAAATATATACCAGAAGCATCAGCACAAATACAAGGGGCAGAGGAAGTGGGGAGGAGGTGGTCCAGGCACTGGAACAGGGAGCCCCTGGCAACCCATGGGAGAAGTCACAACAGAGCAGGTGTCCACACTGCAGGCCTCCAAGAAGATGTATATTTCCTTAAAGATACTTCCTGTGGAATTACAGCTGGGATCAGCATGGGGAGGAAAGAACAGCAGAGAAAAGCTGTTTTACAGATTCACCACAGCTGCCCCATCCCCCATGCTGTTTGGTAGAAAGAGGAGTTGGGTGTGAAGAAGTGAAATTGAGCCTGTGAAAACTGAGGATGTGGGTGTGTGAGGGTAAGGCGTTTGTCATTATTTTTTACTGTCATTATTTTTACTGTCCAAATCTATGTTGATCGACAATAAATTAAATTACTTTTCCCTGACTGAAGTCTGTTTCACCTGTGAGAGTTAGTGCTGCATAATCTCCTCCTTGTCTTCATCTTCACCCAAGAGCTTTTATATCCTGTCTTCTCTCCCTGTTCTGCTGAGAAGGAGTGTGACAGCAGTCTGGTGGGCCAAGGCTAATCTACAACAGTCAGTTAGTACTCCTTCTCAGTTACAAAACAAAATTCAATTATTTTTTCGTGGCATTGTGGTTCTGTCATGATCCATTTAGAATTTAACCTAGTATTTGATGATCAAAATTGTTTCCCAGCTTTAGTTATGTGGAAATCTAACCTTGATTAGTACAGGGATTACTATGTCATGTTCATCAAGCTGGACTGTCAATGAGCCATCTTAAATGACATACTCTCACTCTGAGATTCACTCAAAGCAACTCTCTAGTAACATGGGTTCCAAACAGCAATACAACAGGAAAAGCACTCACAGAAATTTTCCATTGTTTCTCAACCCAACAAGGATACGGTGCTCTGACTCTTCCCGAGAGATCCTCCCATGGAACCACGGCATCTTCTCATGGGCTGTAGTGGCAATCAATTTCTCCAGCTGAGGTTTTTGACTAATGATAGCTTGTTCAAGAGCATGCCCCTAGAGAGTGGTAAAAACACAGTGGGGACAGTCAAACTGTCTTCTGTAGTAAAAACATGACAGGTTGAATTCCAGTACTGGATTGCTTTTGGAACATCCAAAATCTGTACATACTTGTATGTGAAGAAAAGACCAGGTTGCTATAAACGTGTTACAACTATAACAAACATATGGGAATCTAAACATCACAAAGATAGGATTATTCCTTTACCTCTGAGAAACAGAAGGAAAGATAATCAGTAAATAAGGCATTAAGTGTATCAGTATTTCAACTGGAATTAACATTGTATTTTTATGTTATATGAGACACAGCTGTATGTAGAGTCACTCTTAGATGTCATAACATAGCTCCATATTACCTAACCTATGGCAGTTTACTGAAATAAATTGAACACATTTTGCATTGTTGTAGTATGTTTAAGTTGAATACATGAATGCAAATTTCCCAAATGCAGACAGAACAGTTCCACTTTTAGAGTGAACTATGTTAATACTGTAGGTATAACCTATCCCTTCAAAATTTGCCCCAGAATCTTATGGTAAAAACTGCTAGCACCAGTTTTCAACTTGAGTTCATCAACTTCCTTCTAGATTGGGTTCAGACTCATCAGAAAAAAAACAAATTTTTAAGCCTTAACAGTTTTAGTAAATGTAGTATAACTTTTAGGATTTTTGCAATTTGGCATTACTCCATGTATTTTACAGAGCAGAACACACAGGGTTACTTGCTAGAACCAAAAGAAATGAAAAATGGGATAATTCCATAAGTTATTCTAGAATAACCCCATGAGTTTAAACTGGCAACTAGTGGCACCCCAACGTGAAGTAATATTCCTGTTCAGAATCCTACACTAATACTTCCGTGTCAGCTAGTGTTTCCATGTCAAGACTGGTTTCTTAATAGTCATTCTAGGGGGAAAAAAACAGCCTGTGTTCCTCAGCATGGCACATTCCTGCTTTACACACATAGTACCAAATCCTACAGGCAGTGCCCTGCAGTTGAGATGTTCTGTTTCAGACACAATCTAAATAAGCATGCAAGGAACAAGACTATCTAAGCGGGGAGAATGTAAAATAAGTCAACATGTTGTCATGCCTGCCTGCACATCAGTCCACAAAAATTTGGAATGAATTGCATAAACCATTTGTCTAGTTTCTTAATTGTGGTGCCTGTGGAAATCTGATGATGCAGGTTGGTGCACCGGTAGAAAAGGCTGTGCTAGCCCAAGGCATCATAAAAGTTCCAAGTTTTGTAAAATTTCAGGAAACCATACTTATGGCCAAGTTACTGCACGCATTGGGAAAAACTCCACTGTTCAAAACTCAAACAGCTGATTCCATTATGATTACAGCAGTGGCAAAACGCAGAAATGATCGAGGTGATAGAAAGCAGCCATGTGGAAAAGGACTTGGGGATGCTGATGCAAACAAGCTGGACATGAGCAGACCATGTGCATTTGCAGCCCAGAAGGCCAATCACATCCTGGGCTGCATCAAAAGAAGTGCTGACAGCAGATCCAGAGAGGCGATTCTGCCACTTTGCTTTACTGAGACCTCACCTGGAGTACTGCGTCCAGGTCTGGAGCCCTCAATACAGGAAGGACATGGACCTGATGGAGAGGGTCCAGAAGAGGGCCACAAAAATCATCAGGTGGCTGTAGCACCTCTGCTACTAAGACAGGCTGAGGGAGCTGGGGTTGTTCAGCCTGGAGAAGAGGAGGCTCTGGGAAGACCTAATAGCAGCCTTCTAGTACCTGAAGGGGGCCTACAAGAAGGATGCAGAGAGAGACTGTTTACAAAGGCCTGCAGGGATAGGGCAAGCGACAATGGCTTCAAACTAAAGAAGAGTAGATTTAGATTGGATATTAGGAACAGGGTCTTTACCATGAGGACGGTGAAACACTGGAACAGGTTGCCCAGGGAGGTGGCTGGGGCCCCATCCCTGGAAATATTCACTGTGAGGCTCAACAGGGCTCTGGGCAACCTGATCTAGCTGAGGATGCCCCTGCTTACTGCAGAGTGGGTTGGAATAGATGTCCTTCGGAGGTCCCTTCCAACCCAGACTGTTCTGTGATTCTGTGATTCTACAACTCTCCTAACTTAAATACCAATTTATGGTAAAATCAGTGTGGATTTACCTGCAAATTCCAAGTTTGTCTGACATACTCTCTGATGAGGTTCTCTTTTAAATCTTCAAAGGGTCCTGTTTTGGGTTCAACACCTTGTGGTCGATTGAAAGGTTTTCTCAGTAGACAGATAAGGCCATCTGCTTCCTCTGAGTGATAGTTAATGAGTTCAGCAGGACTGGCATGTGACTTGCCGCCTGCAATAGCATATGAGCCACTTAATTCCCTCTCAATTGTATAATGATGAACCTTCCTTCCATGGGCCAAGGATAAGGCATAGCCTCCCAGGTAATTTCGGCTTTGGCGAAGCAAGTATAGTCCATCACTCATTCCTCCTTGTATCAGATACTCCTCGGCTTCTTCACGTGTAATATTGCCAAAGAAGTATGGCAAATGGTTAGCAGGGTTTGCCATGTTGGAAGCCATGTCTTTTCTTTTCCAAGTGACAAACTTAGTATCCTATATCTGAAAAACAAAGACCGAGGCATGAGTGTCAGTTGAAAAAAATGCGGATAAACCAGTAGCATGGCAGTTCAAATGTGGTAGGATGGTAACACACTTTAATAAAGATATTAAGATGATAATCGTATTTTTGTTTTCATCTAGTTAGAAGTCATCTAAATTCCAGTAGAAAATTTTCCACTGTAATACCATAATACAAACATCTTCTATAACTGCACAAGTTTCCCTTACCTCTTTCCTTCTCTGCTCTTTTGCCTAGCCACATAGAGGTGTTAACTTTTTCAACTGCCTGAATGCCTCTGTTCATCCTGTTCTACTGTCCTTGAAGTGTTTCCTAATAAAACGAAATAGCTAAGTAAGAAAGATTCAGTGAGAACAGTTTTTCGATCCAGGTTTGTGCCATCATAATTTTGGTTATAAGAGTAATACGCCATTATTTGAGCTGAGAATGAACAAAGTCCTATACTAAAATAGTTAACATTCCCCTCCACAAAAGATTTATCAATGTTTTTTAATGGCAAAAAATGCAGAAGTGATAGTGGAGTTTTTTTGAACAGTTTTTATTTCAAACAGTTTTTACTGAAATAATAAAAATATGCACTACCAGCAAAAACATAGAAGAGAATGAAGTTCAGAATCTCTGAAGAATACAGAATACAACTTAAACAGCTTAAATTATTTTATTCTTAACAATAATCTCTTAAGTATATTTAATACATATATCTTACACATTTAAGAGATTTTATTGTTATATATATTGATGTATGTTTAAAAAAAACCACCAAAAATCATGTACAAGAACACTATAGAACTCTAGCTACATGAATATTGTTCTCCTTGTGTCCTCTCTTTCCTGTGTTGCCCCAGACTCCAGCCCACATTGTCAGCAGACAAATTTATTTTCATTAAACCACATAACAGATCCACACCGCTTGGCAATCTAAGTATCATGCTGTAATTACTTTTGTCTCTTTCAGGTTATTCAATAGGAGACAACATCCACATCTACAGTTCATGTAGCTGTGGCAGTTCAGGCTGGGTGCCTCCTGTTACTGCCACATAAGCTACACCTCCGGTGTTCTGTGTGTCCAACCCAGTAAGGCGGACACAGGAAACGGCGTATTTCTACCCATAAATCCTGCCCCCTATCAATCCATCTGGCAAAGTCATTCTCTTTCTCCTTCTTCCCTCTCTGCTTCCATGGGAGATGCTCTCTATCAGTTAATGGTGGAGGAGTATCTCAAGGCCTCTTAGGCCTGTCTAGGCCTAATGCCAGGAGGAGAAAGGAGCTGGGGGGCAGTCTCAGAACTGGCCAGCCTGAGGCTAGCCCAGCAGTGGGGGGGAAGAAAGAGCCCTGGGGGTTTTGGGTAGACCCTCAGGTGGGAAGAAGGGAAGAATTGGGAAGCCTTTGGGTGTTGTGTGAGGGACTCTGTATGCTTTGGGTTATTCTTGTCACTATGCTTTGTAGTTTTTTTGTAGTTTGACCAATTGCTTTTCCATTTAAACTTTTCATCACTCTCCAATCCATTTCTGTGAGCGTCATTCTCTTGTCCCTCTCGGGGGCAAGAAAGGATCTGCCTGGCCTCAAACCAGAACAGTATCATAAAAAGAAGAGAACTTGATTTAGGAACAGTTTAACATCTTATTTCAGCCTAGAAAGAAAAGAAAATTTCCAGTTAGCATTATTGCCTGTCATCTGTGGAACAACTTCATCATCAAAAAAATTAATTTCAGGGAACACATGAAATGCTGAGTAAAACTAGCAGCATGTGCTTATGTTTGTATTATACACACACAGACACACACACACATATAGATACACAACGTGTACGTTAAACTTTCCCTTAGGAAGTATCTCACAACTTCATCACTGAAATTTTTATTTCTTTGTCTTTTAAGTTCAGTTGTGGCAACTTGATATTGAGAAACTTTCGAGTGTACAAAATAGCTGACAGACTCTGCTATCTGTGTTATACAGATTTTAGGCTAACCAGGCAATACTACAAGTACCTCAAAGGAAAAACACTATTGCTTCCTTGTCTCTACAAGATCACTGCACATCTTGCATTTTTTTTCCCAATGTTTCCAATATTACATAAAATTTGTATATACCAAATAGGAAACCTGTGAATGTTAATCTACAAAATAGTTAGTTATGTTTTATCCAGGTTCCTGCAGACCTCTTCTCCTGTCTTCCATTAACTTGGCTAGAAAAGTGCAACAGGATCAGAAATTCCTACTTTTATTGTTGTGCCAGATACAGCAGCAAAAAAATAAAAAAGGGAATGCTTCTACAAATGTCAGCAACAAAAAGAGGACTTCGAAGGATTTGTCCTTTATTGTATACAGAGGGAAACATAGTGACCAAGGATGAGGGAAAAGGCCCTTCTCACCTCAGTCTTTTGTAGCAAGACCAGTTGTTCAATCGATACCCAGCCCCATAAGTTGAAATATAGGCATGGGGAGCTGAACAAGACCACACAATTCAAAAGGAGATGGTTAGCAACCAGTTGCACCACTTAAACATATGCAAGTCCATGGGGCCAGATGCCATACACCCAAGGGTACTAAGAGAGCTGATAGTAGCGCTCAGGCACTTTTCATCATTTACCAGCAGTCCTGGTTAACCAAGAAGGTCCCAGCTGCTTAGGGATTGGCAAATGCGATGCCCATCTACAAGACAGCCTGGAAGCAGGATCCAGGGAACTAATGACCTGGCAGTCTGATCTTGGTGCTAAAACAGGTCATGCAGATCACCTTAAGTTCCATTAGGCAGCACACGCGTGGCAAACAGGTAGTCAAGCCCAGCCAGCATGGGTACATGAAAGGCACATCCTGCTTGCTGAACATCATCTTCTTCTATGACACGGTGACCCATGTAGTGGCTGAGGGAAAGGCTGTGGATACTGTTCACCTAGACTTTAGTAAAGCCTTTAATACTGTAGCAGACAGCACCCTTCTGGAGAAACTGTCTGTGCGTGGCTTAGATGGGTAAATGCTTCATTGGGTTAAAAATTGGCTAGGTG
This sequence comes from Indicator indicator, assembly GCF_027791375.1. Classification (NCBI taxonomy): domain Eukaryota; kingdom Metazoa; phylum Chordata; class Aves; order Piciformes; family Indicatoridae; genus Indicator; species Indicator indicator. The sequence continues at coordinate 58,235,675 of NC_072053.1, read as the reverse complement.
GCTGGGCCCAAAGAGTGGTGCTGAATGGAGTTAAATCCAGTTGGCTCCCAGTCATGAGTGGTATTCCCCTGGGCTCGGTATTGGTGCCAGTCTTGTTGCTATCTTTATCAGTGATCTGAACAAGAGGATTGAGTGCTCCCTCAGAAAGTCTGCAAATGACACTGACTTGGGAGGGAGTGATGATCTGCTTGACATAGGAAGGCTCTGTGGAGCGACCTGGACAGGCTGGATTGAACGTCTGAGGCCAACTGCATGAAATTGCACCGGGGAGGTTTAGACTGGATAGCAGAAGAAACTTCTTCACTGAAATGTTATCATAAACTGGAATAGGCTTCCTGGGAAGGTGGCTCAATACCTCTCCCTGCAGGTGTTTAGGAAATGAATCGATGATGTTAAGGGACATAATTTAGCACTAGACTTAGCAGTTAGGTAACAGTTGGGCTTGATGATCTGAAAGGTATTTTCCAACCAAAACAATTCTGTGTCATCACATCATTCTTTTTTACACCACTCTGCAACACAGATACTGCTGGTTATGAGATGAACATACATGATTCCTCTTCTGGCAAAGTGCTCTTTGAAGGAAGGCTTCACATCTTCAATCTCACTTTCAGGAAAGGTGGAAGAAAACAGATCTGCTACTAAGTTTTGAATAAAGAAAGAGCTTAAATCATGTTCCACCACAAGTGAAACAACAGAACAACTCCTATGTGAATCTTTATGGTGCTTAACAGCAGAAGCAGGTGGGACAAAAAGGAAACAGATGCCAAATTTTAATCTTGAGGTTGCAGAAGTTTTCTGTTGGCATATTGGTTGATAAGTCAGCCTGGACACAGACATATATGATGCATAGATGGACATAGGATCCACACTGGTTCCCTGCAAGCACTGTACAGCTAATTTGGTGAAAAGGCCAAAATAATCACATACAACTCTCATGCAAAGGAGAGTACTGCACCACAGTATTTGTCCAAAACACCTCAGTAGTGTTGTAGTGAAGAAATTTTGAACAGAAAAATGCTACCACATTCTTTATCTGTAGGAATTTATTTTCGTGAAAGTTCCCCTTCCCCATACCTTTGGTTTCAGACTTGAAAAAAAAATGTTAGGACCTTAATGTCTAAAAATTACTAAGAGCTTCAGAATGAAATTAAGAGCTAAATAAATAAAACAAGGCTGGGAGGTATGAAGGGAGGGGATACTCACATTCCTTGGGCACAAAAGATCCTGATGCAATGGCCCAGAGGGAAGTTTTCTTTTGATGGTCTGCTTTTTCTGTAGTTTGTAATGCCAAGTTTTTCCATAGGTGACAAGTCATCATGTTTATGAGTATTAAAATAAATGATGAAAAAAATGTATCTATTCATTAAGAAGTCACAGCACACACGAACACAGGTATACCTAGCAACAGGGCCAACAGCCCTGGTAAATTTCTCTACTCTTTCCAAAAGATGTTCTAAACCACTCTGCAAAGGTCAAGCTCATCTAGGCACACCAAGTTAAACTAACTACTCATCTCAGATACAGAAAGCATAGAAGGAGATGCACTGGTGCTTAAATGTTGACCTAGAAATCTAACTAAATGCTAAAAAACCTAAACAGTGCTGAGAATCATGCCGCTCTTCTGGCAGGGCTATTGTTATCAAACTATTAGATCTGAAAACAGTTTAACTACAAAAGATATAACCATACCTTTGGGGTCACCTGTGACTAGGCAGCAACAAAACTGAAGCCGGAATCTCCATAATCAGAGCTGAGATCCAGCATGTTTCTGGAGGCTCCTCACCTGCATGCTCATCATTCAGACTGTGACTGGAAATGGTCCTTGTTACTTCTTGCTGGAGCCTGGATTTTAGTGACCCTCAACTGTCTGACCTTCTAACATGTCACAGTATTGGCCTGGACTCTCTTGTTACCTATGGGCTGCAACTCTACACCAAGTTCTTCAATTTCCCTTAAAACCCAATATGACACATTTTATGCTAGAAGGACATAATTTGTTATCCTGAGCAGTCAGGTTCAACTCTGCAAGTGAAAGGGTATTACTGGTTTTGAGAAATCGAGTCTTCATACATCTCTTTCTGGTAGATGAGTTATGAGTATTATGGCTAGATTCAATAGTTAGCTTTGTTAATTAGAGTTTGTGGATTTGAGTCAGAGCTGCACTCAAGTAAAACAAAGCACTCAGAAATGCTACCATTGCACATTGGTATAGCAGTGCTGAAATAAAATACACAAATTTAACTGCTGCTATAAATCTTTACTTTAAGGGCTGTTTCTTATTGGGGTTTTTTTGTTTGTTTGTTTGTATTTTGGGTTTTTAAAATTGCATTTAAACATGGCAAAGAAATAGAAATAAAATATTTCTTTTAAGGAGAGTTTAATGAAATTTTCCCAAAGACATTGACTGTTGTAGAAGTCACTGAGATGCATTCTGTGTAGTTATTTAAAGATACAGCTTGGGTTCTCTGCTCTTCTTCACACTCCTTGACATTTTGAAGGATAGCAGCCTTACTGGTAAATGCACAAAGCATGATGCATGACTCAGCACCATTTCAACACAAAGCAAGCAGCTCTGTCAAGCAGCTCAACCATTCTCACTCCACTCCATCAAACCCAGTTTTTAGAACCAGATACTCTTTAGAAGCCTGCAGAAAACCTATATTTTTCTTTAAATCTTCTTTTCCTTTTCAACTTCAACTATGCAGAACTCTCTTTGAAATAGCACACTGCTCTGTCAGCAAGGTCTGTTTTCCTATGCACTACAACCTTCAAGAAAGAAACCAGGCTCTTTGTATTAGACTTGCATTTGCTTCATCTTCCAAAAATTGTCACAAGCAATAACTCCAGTACCTTTAGCTTCTTCCTATTCCATTAGCTACTGGAGAACAGGGAAACACTTGCTGCAAGCATGCATTTACTGTTTGCAGGCTTAGAACAATGTGCATATACTGCGCTCATGGTTTCAGGCAATGGAGACACTGTGCTGGCTTGCTGTCCTCTGGACACTTATTTCTACCCACAAATGTTTGTCCAGATTATCCGTAAGACCTTCTCCTCTGACAAATTAGGCCAAAAGTGAAAAGCTATCAGAGAAACCTGATGGTCTCTAGAAAAGCAGGCAAAAATAGTTGAAATGTGATCTAGCAGTTTACAGCAAAATCAGAATTCTCTCAAGTACACGAAACAACAAAAGGCAAAAGAGACTCTGGGCCCTAGTAAAGCAGTGGCACAGACTGACAGATAAAAACATTGTGAAGAATTAGAATACAGTGGAGTCTTGAGTGGTAAAAGGTAGGCACCCACAACAGATCTGTATTCAGGCTTCTTGGGCTCCTTATTGACACTATGACCTCTTCCAGCTGCAGTCCTTGGTAATACAATCTGCAACCTCCACTTCGTGAAATGACTTAATTCTAGCACTGACAATGACACAGCTGCAGCAGCTTGCACAGCTGCAGGACCAAACTGCCTACAATTCCCCAGAATTGTCCAGAACAGCTGTTCAACGAGTCTTTGTTCTTTGGTAAATTTCAGTCGCAACAAAACATTAAAATACCTAAAAGAGGGTTAGGGGGCTGGAACATCTACTTGACCAGGAAAGGCTAAGACAGCTGGGTTAGTTTATTATGGAGAAGACTGAGGGGGGAATCTCATTAATGTTTACAAATATCTAAAGGGTGAGTGACAGGAGGGTTGAGCCAGACTCTTCTCAGTGGTGTCCAGGGACAGGACAATGCACACAAAATGGAACACAGGAGATTCTGTGTAAGCATAAGGAAAAAACTCCTCACTTTGAGGGCAGCAGAGCACTGGAACAGGCTGCCCAGAAAAGTTGTAGACTCTCTCTCTGAGGGCATTCAAAATCTGCCTGGATATGTTCCTAGACAATTTATTCTAAGTGATTCTGCTCTAGCAGAGTGCTTTTTCTAGATCATCTAGATGTTCTATTATCTTAAAAATAACCACTGAGAGGCTTTTGGTTTATGATGATCTTGAGCGAAAGCATTCACTGAAAAACCAGACTGTTTCACTGGCATTTGTTGGAGACTCATTCAGACTTTGAGTGCATACATATCAGAACATCCATGAACATGAGCTAGCTCATGTGCAGGTAACTCAATCCTTCCACTCCCTAAAAACTAAACCAAAACCATAAAGCCTTCTACAGAGAGCAAGCATTTATATATATAAGGCTAATCAGGCAACAAATATATATAAACCTTGAAGTTCTATCCTGAATATTACTACCACATCTCATAATAAGGCAAGGCCCACCAGTGACCTCCTTTAACGCTATATGTTGTTATATATTATATGTAAAATTATCATATGCTATTCCTGTAAAACATCAAATGTTTGCAATTAAATTATGAAAAATATCAATGCAATATTATGGGAAGAATACTGAAACTTCCACTGTCAATGCTCACTGTTGGTTTACTCTAGCTGGGTAAGCACTGCATGGTTTCAGCTACTTATTATTTATCACTCTGCTACATCATCTTAAAAGTTTTCCCTGGAATGGGATACATTCAGTAGTCCGAATTTATGATTTTTTTTTCTACAGATATCTGCATTTCATAGATCAGCCATAACAATTCTCAAACTTTGTTTTCCCATATTTGAGTTTTTAGTCCAGATGTCAACTAAAGGTCATGGAAAAACTTAATTTTCTTTGCTTCTTAGAAGAGGGCATTTCAACACTATGCTCAACACCTTCCTGTGATGAGTACATTTAAAAATGTTGTTCTTTTACCAGTCTGTAAACCAGTAGGAAAACTAAGTCCACCAGTTGCAAACAGAAGAAATGGCAGTGTCAGTATGAAGTAGTATCTCTTAATTCTTCAGAATGTAAAATATGAAGTTCAAAGCTCAAATAAATAGGGAGGCCTGATATAAAAAGTCTGCAAAATATGGAGAAGATTTCTCAATAATCACTGAAAAAAATAGCAGCATGGTTCTTGTGACCTTTTATATCTCTCAAGCAATTTATTTATAATTGTGCCTGACAGCAAAGGACTGATTTATATTTACAAAACAGCTTAACATTGATGGATTTCAGGCAAGGTTTCTCCACCGCGTCTAATATATGAGGAGTAGTTAGTGTGTAGCAACATTATGAAATGTTTGGACTGATGTGTCAAATGGGTATGTGAGGAGCCAAATACACAAAATATTAGGCAATGGTTAAAAACTTCTTATGTATTTTGGACGAATTTCTGAGTTTGAAATAGCTGTTTTCTTTGGTTGGACTTTCAAAATCTTACCTTCCTTTTGGGTACTTAATAGTCCTCCAAAAATGGGTAATAGAGTAGAGGAAAACATATTTGGTTTCACACTTTTCTCCTCTAAATTCCTCCAGGCAACAAATAATGCCGCGCTTGTCAAATCAACATTGTTACAGATGTGGAGCTGTACAAGGGAGACAAAGTCCCCAGAGGGCTGTATGTAAGGCTTTACCCTTGAGAAGGTTGAAGGAAGCGTGGATAGTTACGTGAGAGATGCACTTGAGCATAACAGTAAAAGAGGGTCTAAAGTGCAACCTTACCCATAGCCATTAAATTAGAATTTCAAGGAAGCTACAAATTCAAGCAAATATCATGGTTATCTTACACGAGAGAGAAAAAAACAATGCAAATACATAGGAAAATTAGGTACCCACTTCCCTTCAGGCAGCTTCCTCATCAGTCTTGCAGACAGTAAGTACTCCAGACATAATGCAAGAGTTGAGTATGTCACACATTTCATGCATGCAGGGAAGCAGAACTTTCTTACAAGACAGAAGAGCAAAACTCAGGAAAACTCACCTGAAAAGCATTAAAAACAATCTATGTGGACCATACTGCTACTCTGAGCTTGATTCTCTTTCACGTCTTATATTTAGACAAGGATAAAGGGAGAATAATTGTGAGCAAAACAAAAAAACTATAAACAGGAGTATGGGTCTATGGGTATAAGATCTGTATTTGAAAATAGGGGTTGTTACCACCTTCCCTTGTTTTACAGCAATAGTACTCTGTAAGTAATGTGTGAAAGTAGTTTTGAGCACTTATCTTTTGCATGAAAAAGACCTAAGAAAGACCCACTAGACATTGCAGAATGATGAAAATATGAGGACTGGCTGAATTATTTCTAGCACAGGTTGTATTTCAAGCATCTAGTTTGCAACTTCAACAGTTCTTCATATAAAAAAAATACAATAACCTTAGAACAATGTGAATATGCATGCTTTTTTTCCTAAAATTCATGTTTAATTAGACTTCTTGGAATCAAGATATCAAAAGCACTACAATACTTCATTCTAAGATTCTTTTCTGTATTTCCATCTTATGTAACACATCTAGAAGTTGAAAGGAATTAAACACGTATAAAATTAGAAATACACATTTCATGGTGACTCCATGTAGTACATTAAGTATTTCGGTACTTTCTGGGTTTAGAATAATCTTAATGATATCCTCAAAAATAATGTAAATTCTGAAATCATTACCATCAAGGTATTATAAATTAATTGTTATTGCCTCACATTTATAGCAGATATTTATGTTTTTCTAACAAATAGAATGGATTTAAACAACTGTTCTATTCTTATTTCTTTACCTTTTCAATCACCTTCCAGTCTGTCTAGGCAGCTGAATGGTGGTCTTGATTTATCAGATTACTTTTAAATTTCTTCTTTACCTTTATCCATAAACATGAGGGCTTAATTTCTATCCAGACCTTACAAGAGGAACCTTTACGAGAAAAATAAAGAAGAACACGATAGATGTTTAATAGTAAGTCATTCGGGAAGGATATGAAGCAGAATACTATTTTCTGGTATTCAAACAAACCACAGTTTGATTGGGACACTAAGGTAGACTTCCTGACCTACTGAAAAAAAAACAAACCTGAACTCTTATTTAACTCAACTGCCAATACCAATGATTTTACAACTTTTTTAAACGGTGACAAATAATGTCCCATTTATCATACTGAAAGACATGTGTCCAGTACTGCCTCGAAGAGAAAAGTGACATATATGACACGATCAATATGTCTCTTCCAGTATGCTGATCTTCCTCCAGAAAGTGCTCTGGCTGTGTTCTGATGCCTCAGTATGTCTCAGGCTCCACCTCCTGCATCTCTCACCACCTTACAGCAGTGTTTGGGCCTTCTTCTTTTTGTGCTTTCTGCAACTTGTCTACGAGAGGTTTTCCTCATGCAATCAACTGCCTACTTCTAATCACTGCATCCTCTTACTGATGATCTGTGCGTTATGCTGCACTGGTTTTGTCCCTGTGCATCAGACTCAAAAATGTGCCTTTCTTCATCTCCAAGGGTTTTCTTGTTTTTACATACACGCTTTAGGCAATGCTGATGGATAAACAAAACATCTGTTAAAGAAAATTTCATTTTTACTATTTCTTTAACCATTGACCTCTCTCCTTAGCACTTTTACCAGACAGATCTGTCTTGGGTGCCAAGTTCCATGTTTTACTTTGTAGCAGTTTAGCTTCAGAAGCATTTTCTTTCTTTCAGATATTTCCAGCTTCTGTAATAACTTTAAGGTAACTACAGCGTTCCTGTACTTGGGTTTTTAAACACTGAGATGTATTCTTTGACAGAACTATAGATTAACTAAAGTCTGTCTGGGAACAAATAGGGTACGTGGTAACTCTGGGCCCAGAACACTTAGATGTTGGGGATTTCACAGCCTGGATCTAATAACACCTGTGGGGATTGTTCAGTCTGTAATGGGTTTTGTGTGTTCCCATGATTCTGAAAATTAGTGTCTCTGCTATTACCTTTCTCAGCTTAACAGAAAACTATGTTTGCCCCCGTTCAGCATTTTGGCCACATCAAAACAAAACATTGCTTGCTGAACAGGTGGTATTGGTGCTTCATCTGCTAGGTTTAGGGAAAACACCATTTATCTCCACTCTCCTATCAAAAAGCTATTCATCCAAAGAACTGGGGAAAAAAATAAAGGAAAATAAATAAATCACCATCACACCTAAAATTATTATTTTTAAAAATTGTGATTTTAGAAATACTCTTCTTTGGATTTGCCTTCCAGAATTATTTGTATCTACACTAAAGACAGAGAGATAGATGCTCTTATCTCCACTGAAATATGCCAGAAAAGCACCCATTTATCCTAAATTGCATCTGACATTCTGATATTATCCAACTACTCCAGGCATTCTAGCTGTTTAAATATTTCCTGAGGAAATACTACTTGACTTGGTAGCACTATTATTGCCCCTTAATAAGCAAACAGACTCTTAGAAAACACAGCACAGCACTGGTATGTTTTTCAGGGGGTTCCTATACAATCTTCTGCACTGAGGTCATGGAGGAGCATTGATGACTGAAAAGAGAACGTTCTTCACTGATGCTAAGAATCTGTTGTCTCTCTTCCACACCACCACCCTTTTGGGACTCTTCTGCCTTTGGTAGCCTTTACACTTGTGTTGTAATTTTCCTCTAAAAAGGTTCTTATGTTTTGATCAGGAGAAAACTGCCTTGGCCATATCATTGTCGAAAGAGAAGGGTTAACATTTACAAAAATTCCAGGTTTCACCTGAGGAGAAGGTGAGCACCAAACCTTGATAGCAGCACATTCATCTCAAACAAGAACAGAAGATGCCTGGTGAACAGAGAACCTACTTTTCTGGTTTCAAATGCAAAGTAGGGTGTGACAATGACTAACCAGTCGTTTACTTTTCTGTAAAACCTTGTTGCCATTTTGTGTTATCAGCTTATTTCTCACAAGGTGTGCTGGCTATATGAATTACCACCTACCACCCTTTCCTGCACAGAAATGGAATTAAACAAATATCTTAACTATGTGTGTTGATTGGTTTTTGCACACCGGGTAAAGAACCGAGTAAAGTTTTGGGACGTCACCTGTACTGCAGATGCTACTAGAGCTGCACAGAGCAAGCTTTGAAATGAACTTCAAATTCAGTGACAACTGTGAAGTGTAAACCAAAAAACACTATCAGCCTACCTACAAGGAGAATCATTAAAAATAAAGGGAACTGTCACCTTAGCCTTGCATTCCAAAGGCCAGCTCTTCAGCCTGCCTGAATTTCAAAGAGCAAGACTGTGGTTTTTTCCTTTCTTGGGGGCTTAACGATTGGTCACACGAGTGGCATGGGATATTTTTTTAAATGTTTTTCACAAATTCTTTTGATCACAACTTATTTTTTAATTTTTATTTTCTTAGTTAATCAGTTTAGTGACCATGTGTGTGGCTCAGATATGGAAACCACAGACAAGCAAGAAAGAATGCCAATGGAATACTTTATTTGCAGAGGACTAAACATGAGAAGAAAACCATCAAAAGCATCCTTGGTGCCATAAAAAGACAATGTGAGGAGGGGGTCTGAAGATCTGTTAAAGACTCATGCAAGTGCTGACACACAGGTATTTTGCTGAATCATGGTCCATGAATATGTAATAGGTATGAGGAAAATTGTATTAGGTAGGCGTTACCTTGCGAACGCTCAAGAAGAAACAACTGCAAGACAACAGGTGCACACGGGCTGCAGGAACAACCCACCGTGTGCCCAGTGCTGAACAGAGAAATACCACTTCATATGTGCAATGGTATTTAAGACGTTTATTTGATTCCAGTGTCAGAACTGCCTACCAAGTGGCCTGCGTATTTTCAGGTAGAAAGATACAGTGACATTAAGCACGTCAGCATAGCCTGTTTTCAGGTGGAATATATTCTTATTTTTACAGAAGACTGTCTAAAAAGACATCCATGACAAAACTATTCAGAACACAATAGCACAGTAAATCAGAGACACATCAGACTGCTGCTAAACTTTCATCCAAAAAAAATACTTCAAAATCTAGCATGGTCCACTACTGCAGACTGTTTTTCACAACTCAGAAGTTGCCAGAATAAGCAGGTCTATGAAAATGTTGTACCAACAAAACATTGAACTGAAATTTTCCTCATTGTTCAGGAAGGTAAAACCTGAAATACGCACCTCTAGCTCTGAGCACAGAGTTGGTGATACTGTGGATTTTTATTATCACGAGAACCGAGAAAGACTAGCTTCATTCATAAGGAAGAGGCTCCAAGCGTGGAGAGATGCACAATCTGTAATTTTGATTTTCATGTGTTGCGGTATCTCAATTTAACAAATTTTTTTGCTGACAGTATCTCTCAAAACTAAAGCATCATCAGTTCTAGAAGAAAGACACTACTATCAAACAGAAAATGGAATAAAAGCAATAGCTACATCTTGAAAATGAAGGCTATCCCAACAGAAATTTAACATTATTACAGTAGTCTTGGAAGCGCAAAAGCTATCACAGCACTAAAATGAAATGCCATGTTTCATTCAAAATCTGAGATAAACACTACTCTGGTTTTACTAGCGAGCAGACCCAAAAGATGTGTTCATAAGTATCTTTATTTAACTTTTATTTTAACCAGTTGTCTAGCTGTTGAAGAGTGACATTTCCAAAAGATATTATGAGGGGATGAATTCCCTTTCTTTGTGCAGCTTTGTCCCTCCCTACTCAACTTCTAACCTAGAGGCTACAAATGTATATCATGATCTCAGTTTCTCAGCCACAAATATTAGCGAATGTGTACTGGTAAGTGCACAACAAACCAACAAACATCTGCATCCTCCCACACTTCATTAATTTCTCTAAAATGTATTGCTTTATCTCTGAGATCACTAAAACCTGTTGCTGAATGGATACTTCAGTAGACTGGCCTTGCAAGTTAGTGAGGAAAAATTAGGCAGGTTCCTCTTTCTGACCAAGGTTATCTGTAATCTGAAACAGACCAGAGCATCCTAGTTTACGTAAAGCAGAGAAATTACTGCAGGAACAAAAATAACATGCTTTTCACACTCCTAGAATAGGCAAATTTCTACAAAACTGGTAAAGACCTCTTAGTGTCACTTTCTAGAGTCTATAAAAGCTGTACCATGAAAATCTCCTTGGAAGAGGATTCAGCAGGGTAAAAGTTTTGCTATATAGAAGCACTGAAACTGACAATGGCTCATCTCTTGCTGGCATTTACACTCAGAAACCCACGTACAGAAGAATAAGCTCAAAGGAAAGCTTCTCTTCAAAACCAGTATCCTCTGGCAATGGAGACAGCTCTTTCTGACTAGCTTTGGTCAAGATGTACATCAGAAAAGAAGAATGCGTAGCAAAAAAGGTTTCTCATAGCAATTAGTGCATTAGCAAACCAGTGGTCCAGGAAAGACTAATGCCATGTTCTTACGCCATACACCCTAAATCTTTGTAACAAGCAGCTCACCTAAAGCTTATTTCTCATCACTGCAAAGAGTGGCTCAGTCTCTTAGCAAGGCAGCAAACTTTTTTAGCCAGCAACCAACCACTTGGAGTGACTGCAGGCTCACCTCTCACACAGAACTTAAGAATGTTCCAGAAACACTAAGCATGAGTCTTCTCCTCCCCCACCATGGAGGCAGCCTATTTGTAACACCTGGACCACTGAAATACTTTTGACAATGCCTGTTTTATCATGCTGGGCAGAGAAAGGATGCACCTGGCCTCAACATGTTCTGGGCCAACAGGCAGAACTTCCCTAGCTCTTGCATGACAAACTGCCAGGCTTGTAAAAAATAGCTCATAGTCAAGCTTCTGGTGTTGTGCAGTTCTCTGCACAGCATCAATAGTTACATTGCTAAATGGTCCATTTGTAATTGTTGCTACAGATAGTTACTCACCAGAACACCAAAAAAATGATTCCATTTGATAACATTGGGCTCATGGGAGACAGAGGCAACTGGATTTCACACTAGCAATATCACTCCAGCACACCACTGCTTCCAGGTGAACACAGCTCTGCGGCCCTTGCACAAAGCTGGCTCCAATGGGTTTGAGTCCACTCTTCCCTTTCTGGATTTTTCCCCATGCTTCTGTGCATAAGAGTACTAGGAGACCAGACCTTTACTACATCCACTGGATGAAGACTGTCACACAGTTGTTCAACTCAGCTGAGGCAACGCACATGAAAACTTAGGACCGAATAGTTACTCAAGGTCTCCTGTGACGCTTACTTCAGTTCTGGAGCGTCCTGCTGCACGCATGACCAGAACAGCCCAGAGCAGTGCTCTCCCTCTTAGCCATTTTAAGTAAATAATCGTTTTCAGAAACTTGCAAGATGGTTTACTGATTCAAAAGATATGATAATCCCACAATCTCACGCACAAAGTTAATCTTTACTTTACTCACTTCCGAGCAAAACACTCTGGAATTCATATGTATTCTTTGACATTCAGCGGTATAACCTAACACTGTGTCAAAGATAAATAATGCTCCTTTACTTACATTCCCTGTATGTCAGATATTTGAAATTTCCATCTTGCCAAAATCTTAGCTTTGTACTCTGCACAGAGTGAACTTGTTTTCTTGATTCAAGTTACCAAATTTGGACTTGGCTTCCCAGAGTAGGAACCTATCCATAAACAACTGCTTAGTACACTTACAAGGTCCCTTTTCTACATCCTCTCCAAATAAAATGACAAGAAAATGTCACTTTAAGTTTTTCTGCAACGTATTTTAAAAAACGGCAAGGGGGGAGGGAGAGACTGGAGGGGAGGTTGTCTTTACAGTGAGTTTCCAACCTCACTTCTCAAATCTGGTTTACAAAATCATCTTTTCAGGTAACTCTATCAAAAATAAAGAAAAATAATTTCTTAAAAACATTAAGACATTGTTTTAAAACAAGCTTAATTCCTCTGAAGTTTGTAAATCCACATTTGAATTCAGCAATGAAAATTTTTAAAAGCACACCACCACACTCAGTGGTCAACAGCAGCACACACTTCATCATTTAGCTTTAGCATCCCACAGGTGCTGTTAGTCATGCTGGTTTTACCTAAGACACAATACGCTGGCTTCTATATGTTCTAGAGGCTGTGGCCTCAAAAGTTTTTTTTTTTTTTCTCAAAAGTGTTTTATTTCCCACTTATTTTTCTCACTTAATTATTTTATCCAAACAGGAAAAAAGAAAAAAAAAAGGGAAAGACTACTCAAGAGGGTAGGAGTAGGCGGTGGCTGATGTATTTGATGATGACCCCTAGTACTTTTACTCACTTTAGTGAACCTATTGCTAAAAGTCTGTTGGGCTTTTTGGATGTGGGGTTTTCTTGGGTTTGTTTTTTTGTGTTTTTTTTGTTGGTGGTGCATTTGTTTGTTTGGTTGGGTTTTTTGATGGTGTTTATTTTGTCATGACGTTAAAATATTTAGGCATTGTATGACCATTTCCTTGGTAAATGTTCTACCTTAACATTTTTCACCTGTGTTTCTTCTAGCTACTTCCAACTACTGTTGTCATTCCCGCCAATGCCAACTCTATCCCCAGTCTCCAAGTTTCCTCGTGGATTTACATGTCTGTATTTACATACTACATGTCTGGATTTTACAAAACCTTTTAACATCTTGCATACTGTCTCTACTTAATGCTGACAGATGCCTTGTATTGCTTCACTGTATTTTGAAAGGAAGAGAAGTTCTTGGATATATTGTTGAACATGCTATCCATTCAGGACAGCTGGCACCTCATAGCCCTTCAGAAGAAAAGTATTGCAGTGCAAATTACGACAAAGCTGGGGAAATGACAACGTAGTCCTAGCTGGTCAAACTAATACATTTCAACATCAAGTGTTACACAAATTGAGCTAATAGTTAAAGCATTATCTGTGTGCATAAACTATTCACTTGATACTCCTGTCTACTAGTTATTTCTCTTCTAATACGTGTTAGTTTTTTATTACTTACTCTAGTAGGTGGTGTAAAGGGAAGGCTTGTGGCATTTGCATATAATGAAGTCTCCTTAGAACATCAGGATGCCTGTCTCAAAAGTATTTTCTCCCCTTCTTTCCTTTATAAAGCAACCACGTTTCAAGAAGTGGTCATTTAGTCATCCTGTGTACAGGGACCGGAAGTTATGATCTAATTTTAACTTCGGAATGTAAAGGCAAACTACAAAACTTTACTTTTTGAGGCAAGTGGTATTCTCTGCCAAATACTACCAATGTTTATCAATTATCCTTTCCCACAGCAAATCCTGGAACTGTTTCATTTGATGTAGCAGCACACATCCTTCTTCACACTTCTTGCACTTGCAATGTTAATGTTTCCCCATGATCTCCACAAGCAATGCAGAAGTCAGTGGCAAAAAGTTTTCTTCTGCTTAATTGTATGCCTCCACGCTTCCCTGTCATGAAATTAAAAAACTAGACATTAAAAAACTCCTTAACTTTGCTGCTGACACCTTAGATTAAAAGAGGAAAATGCAAATACTAACCAACAACTGTGCAATGAAATTATTTTCACTATGCCCAAAATAAATAATCATAATTGTGCATTATACTATCCTCTACTGCATACAAGAATAGGAAATGGTCTTGTAAAGCCCATGGCTTCTTTTTCTTAGAAGAGTGATAAAAAGTGCTTATAGTAAACTGCAGAAATTAAAAATATGCCTATGTAAAAGTGATGAAATTATCAGGAATGTTTCTCTGTAAGAGCTTCTAGAAATGCCAGTTGAGACAAAATGTGCTACTATCACCTCTGCCCCCAAGACTTTCTCTGTCAAATGTAAACAAAGCCAGTGTAGAATTGGATTACAAAACTGCTTCCCTGTAATAAAATGCTAGTTTTGTCTTAAATTAGAAATTAAGAAGCTGATCCTGTTAATCCTTGCAATGTGAGTTTTCTTTCTTATTAACCTTACTATTCATCCTCATAAATGCCTGCAAGACTATCTTCAGCTTTTAAATAGGCACCCTGAATGGTACTAGTATCCTGCTCCCGTGGACTAACTTAAGCTTGTATGTAAGTAAAGAACCCAGTAATTTCAAATAGCTCATTGGAATGATCTTTCTGTAACTTTACTGAAAGGTAAGTGGTGTACTCCTTGTAATGATGACATAAAACCAGGTACTTCTTTTTTCAGCTATGTCATTCTGGAAATAAACATGTACAACTGAAAGCAGATTCTGTCACATCAAGTATAATGTGCACACAAGAGACATTAAGGCACTGATCCAAAAGTCTAAGAAGCTGGAAAATTGATACCACTACCTAGTATCTTCAGTGGATTCAGATGCAAACACAATTTCTTACAGTTGCAGTATTCAAACCAGCATAAACAACAGACTCATTGCTTTCTGTTAAATGCTACGAACTGAAAAAACATTAGGAAGGAAAAAGAAATTTACAGAAAATAATAACGATTGTGAGACTTCTGAACACAGCAAATATTTCAGAAGTAAATTCTACCATTTCCAGTGCTTCTGGCACAACTAAGTAAATGCTTCTGGGTGACTAACTAATGCTCCTAAGTAATTTTTTACGGGTCATCACTATCTTTAAAAGTGTTTAAATCTGGCTTATCATTTTTTCATCAGTCTTCTAAACTGTTATTTTGTGCTGCACATAACCCATTAGCTGCTTCTAAAAATAAGTTTCAGGTTTTGTCTTCCTAAACTTCAGATCAAATTTTGCTCTTGTAGCAGGATCACAATAGTACACAAATAGCAGAGATGCACAGTTCACTTTTGCTTTAACAGTGTTAATATTTTTTGACAGAAGCAAAACCAGAAGACCTCAACTATATTTCTCTAGGGATTTTGCAATTATTTCAGGTGAATGTGAAAACAGAAATAATTACTTAATCAATTTCGGCCACCTTTGAGCATCTTAGCTGTTTCCAAACCCTTTAGTTCAAACTATTTTGCCTTCACCAGACTATGATCTTTCTCCTCTACAGCATAACTGTTAGAATATAAAGAATACTCAAACTTCCTTATTTGTGCATTTATTGCTCAATGCCCAAAAAAAGAAAAGTCGTCAAAGGGCCTCTAAGTGGACTGTCTTAATGTACTCTACACTGCTGAAGTTTATGGCCTCCAAGCCTGTAAAAATATACATCATTACATGATTACTAGGTCTGCCCCAGATGGATTTGGCTGCAGATTCAGCTTAACAGCTCAGGAGATCTAAGCTTCTGTGGATAAGAAGAGCATGAAAGAAACTGAATAGAAAAGCACACTTTAAAAAAAAAAAAAAAAGAAAGAAAGAAAGGAAAATAAATTAATTCCCTTAAAATGAGTAATTTTGTTTTAAAATGGAAGCGCTTTACAATATATAATGCAATTTGGCCAGACTGGAACTCCATTTGCTATTCTTCTACTGGATTCTGTGTTATCTAACAAAAGTATTGCTTATCTTTATCCAAAACAACTTCAAACTACAAAGCACAGTTTATACAATACAGTACTAAAGAATAACGCTGGCAGAACACATGAAATGAAGGGCAACGATTCTGGCAGCAAGCTCACAGTATTCAACTACTTTCAGCCCTTCTCTAACACACCACAGTTGTTTTCTTGGAAGCAAAATAGGGAAGTTTGATAAGAAAGAAACGTATTTTTAAAGACGTCTTGTCAGGCATCGAATGTCTGACCCATTATGCACTTTCAGAGCAGAACCCCTACTTCTGTGTACGCTGCACTGTTTTAAACCTACCACCGCAGTAAGATATCAAGATTAAATGAAATCTGATTTATTGTTTTAAGCTCTCTATGTAAGCTCCTCAGACGCTGAGGCAGTGGTATTTAATTCCAGGAACGCTGTATTACAGGAAGGTTTCACACTTGCTTCCCAGCTGGTTCGTTTTCAACCGGCCGGGCCCGTCCGCTCCACCGCGCGCCGCGCCGCGAGCGCTGCCGGTTTGCCATCGCTCTCCGCGACGCTCCTGCTCCCAGCGACAGCTCGCCCTTCCAGCGGCCACCTGTTAAGCGCCGCGGGTGCCCATTGATGCGCTCGGCCGGCTCTTACCTCTGCCGATGCCTCCGCACTCCCCGACACTGGCAGACCCCTCGTGAGCGGGTGGCTACGCCGCCCGCTTCACTCGGCCCCGGCCCCGCCGTCCGGCTCAGCACTGGCGGGGAAGGAACACTGGCGGCGGGCGAGAGGCCAGCGGGGTCTCCATGCCGGTGACCCAGCGCTGCTACTCACCGGTTCCCGCAGATCGTCTGGCCCTACTGCAGCCGGGGGGGCGCCGGCAGGGTGCCGGTAGGCAGGCAGCTCTCGGGTGGCTGTGCCGTTCCGTTCGGGGTGAGGCCGGCAGCCCGGCGCTGGACCCGCGCTTAGCGGCGCACTTGTCGCTCCTTCCTCGTTTTCTTTCGTAGCCGCGGCCACTTCCTCAACGGGGTGTGGGCGCGCACTGCCTCCTACTCAGTGGGCGCAGCCGCGGTCTCCTCGGCTCCTCTTTCGGGCGACAGCCCCGGCGGGAGGACGGTCGGCGTCGCGGCACTGACCGCCTCGGCCTCCTTGGCCCCTCAGGTGTCACTTTGGTCGGGGGCACGTAAGCGTCCGTTTGCCCCGGAGCCTGCGGCATTTGGTAGCTTGGGGTTCTGTCATGTCGGTCCCTTTGGTGCCGCCTGATGTAGCAGTCCTTGGGACTCCATGAGTTTGGACTCCTTCATACCCTGCAATTTGGTCCCTGTGGCACAGGTGTCACCCTGCAGGCAGCTGGCTTTGCAAGATGGGCATGCCACTGCTCATCACCATGCTTGCAATGGAGGATCAAATGTAGGCTTCTTGTAAAGAGAAAAGAAGTATTGCACGTTTTCTGTGAGAAAATGACTCCTAGAGGGTTTCATTTTGGAACAACACAAGATGCTAACCATAGCACAGTATCTCCCATTCCTGTTGATTTTGACTCAAAACCTCAGCCCTGGATTTCAATTAAAAATATTTCTGTAGCAACTGCAGGTGTGGAGAAGACTCCAATGTACCCAGATACTGAGCTGAAGGAAAGTTCCTCTTCAAGGTTTCCTTTTCAAGGATTCCTCTGTACCCTGTGTGACAGGGAATTAATTCTTGCTGCAGATGGCCCCACACAGGCAAAAGGTGGCAATTGTCCTTTGCCTGGTTGATACAGAGCTGATGAGAAGTAGCACAAGGTGCCTCAGCTGAGGTCTGAGTGGGCAGATCTTCTTCAGCTGTGACTATGCTGCGTGACATGGCATCATGTCTGATGATGGGCATTGCAATTGGGAGGGAAAGTCCACTTCCTCCTTCCCCATAATAAATCAATATTATTGTGGGGATATAAGTTTGTTTTTTGTTTTTTGTTTTTTTTTTCCAATGGCAAAACACTGGCTCTGTTTCCTCACTGTAAAATGGACCATGACCAGCTGCCAAACTACAAAACTCTTGTGTTTCATACCAGTTAAAAAAAAAGTCACTGGTTTTGCTCTGTTTCAATAAGATTTTTGGTAATTGCTGTCATGACAGTCAGTTTCTTATTGGCACTGCCTTCATGTTAGGAAAAAGCAAAGCTTCAAAATCCTAATTCCTGTATGTTTTGATGGTACATTTCTTTTCCAATCAACATTCAAGTGTGAACAGAGCATAATCTGCAGGAAGTAGCTTTTGGGAAATTGTTATTGGAAGTGAGAAGTCTCACCTTAAACTGGAAAAAAAAATCATTAATAATGCGTGACTTTAAATTTTACATGGAGAATTGTATTAAACCTGGCTGGGATGGAATTAGCCTTCTTCACAGCAGTCAGTATGGTGCTGTGTCTTGGATTTTGAATAACAAATACAGATAATACTCTAGTAATTTTTCTGTTCTGTACACCACCGGTTTGTTCCAAATCTATTTTTTAACCAATTGTGAATCATGATAGAGTTGATAAAATTATTTAAAGGAATAATCTCAAATTTAATTTCTTTATTATACTGACTGTAGGAGCAATGTAATGTATAAAAAGAATATACACAGCCTTTCCAAATTTAAGAAATTTGGAGTTATGGAGTGTCAATTCTGTTGCCTTCCCACTGTCTTCATCATTACAGGGATCAGATGGTTGACAGAAAATACAGTCAGACCTGTTGAAATAGGCCTTTCTTCAGCTAAGCTGCCATACTGAATCACTGTTATTTCTTTAATTCTCCGAAGGGCATCTTTAGGTTAGTTACAGGTATAGTGGAATTTGCAGATGCACTTTGCAGATGTAGTTTGCACTGGTGGAATTTTGCTCCAAATGCAAAGGGTACTGTTGCAGCTTACCTTCAAGATAACTACAGGCTGCAGCTGAGCATTTAGAATGCCATCTCTGTTTCTGTATTAGGGAATGATGTAAACTGAGCAGATGCTTTGTTGCCTGTTTAAATATGTCATTCTTTAAAATACATAGCAACAAAATATACATCACCACAGACAGACAATCTCTTCGAAGTTCAAATTCTTCATACTCAACCATGCCTACAGCTAAAGTCAGGGGTCTCTATGATAGAAGCAATTAGCATCAGTAAAATAGGACTCTACATCTACAAAGAGAATAATACGGAAATGACTGATTTTGCCTTAGGAATATACAGTTTCTGCAGTTCATTGAATTCAGTCATGGTTTGAATAGAAACACGTGCTATTTGGGAGTCATTGTCTATTTAATTTATATTTGGTAGAAGCAATGATTTAGTGTTTGCACAATAGCAGTAAGCAACCTTTAGAGAAAATCAAAAGTCTGAAAGCAGTGTTATGACACAAAAGCAAATATCCTATATTACAGTCAGAAAGAACTGATCTGAATCAGAAGCTTTAAAAAGTAAGGACCATAATCTCACAATAATCTCTAGTCTCTTTTTTTATCCAAGAATTAGCAAAACCTTCTCTTTTACACAAGAACCAGGCCTGAACATATTTACTGTATTTTAAGTAACAACTAGTTGTGTTTCTCTTACTTATAGCTGAATTTAAGTGGAAAACAGTAGTGGCAGTCTTCAGGGAAAAGTGAGCACAATTACTCAGAAATAAGCTGGGGGAAGAGGTGCAGCAAACTAAACTACTCTGACTAGAAATGTCAGCAGTGATATTCTTTGTCATATGAAGTTAAGAGCAATAATAAGCAAATTCAAGGCCATCAAGGTGTTCACTTTATCAGCTTACACTAAAGGTAATACTATCTGCATTATTTTATGCCTAATTAACTTCAACAGTTTCAATACCATAATTTTGCATGCAAGAGCCATATTTCTTACCTTCCCCTTATGATACCAGCAATTCATGTGGGACAATGGAGGCTAAGATTATAGACTGTCTGAGAAAAAAATGTTTTCTGAACATGACATGACTTTACAAAAGACATAGTTACGTTAAAGTGAAGATGTAAACTTGGGCCAGTTTGATCTTTATGACTTCAGCTACCATATACCCATGGCTGGTTATCAGTTCTAGATTTTGTTGTTATGTTTTGGTTTGTTTCGGTTTCGTTTTTTTGAGGTAAATTGCCAAATCTCACAACATGAAAAGTAACCAAGACAGTGGATAATAAGGAACTGATAATGAAATTTTTGAGAGGTCTTGAGCAAAACCCTTAGGAAGGATTTGAATCATAAAATCATAGAATCATAGAATCAAGAAGGTTGGAAGAGACCTTAAGGATCATCGAGTCACCATACACCTCATGACTATCTAAACCACGACACCAAGTGCCACGTCCAATCCCCCCTTGAACACCTCCAGGGATGGTGACTCCACCACCTCCCTGGGCAGCCCATTCCAGTGGTCAACCACTCTCTCTGTGAAGAACTTTCTCCTCACCTCTAGCCTAAACCTCCCCTGGTGCAGCTTGAGGCTGTGTGCTCTTGTTCTGGTGCTGGTTGCCTGGGAGAAGAGACCAACCCCCTCCTGGCTACAACCTCCCTTCACGTAGTTGTAGACAGCAATGAGGTCTCCCCTCAGCCTCCTCTTCTCCAGGCTAAACAGTCCCAGCTCCCTCAGCCTCTCCTCATAGGGCTTGTGCTCAAGGCCTCTCACCAGTCTCGTTGCCCTTCTCTGGACATGCTCCAGCAATTCAACATCTTTCCTAAACCGAGGGGCCCAGAACTAGACACAGTACTCAAGGTGTGGCCTAACCAGTGCCATGTACAGGGCTACAATGACCTCCCTGCTCCTGCTGGCCACACTATGTCTGATGCAGGCCAGGATGCCATTGGCTCTCTTGGCCACCTGGGCACACTGCTAGCTCATGTTCAGGCGGCTGTCAACCAGTACCCCCAGGTCCCTTTCCACCTGGCTGCTCTCCAGCCACTCTGACCCCAGCCTGTAGCTCTGCATGGGGTTGTTGTGGCCAAAGTGGAGCATGCAGCACTTGGATTTGTTGAATGCCATCATGTTGGACTCTGCCCATCTGTCTAAACGGTCAAGGTCCCTCTGCAGAGCCCTTCTACCTTCTAACAGGTCAACACCTGCTCCCAGCTTGGTGTCATCTGCAAATTTACTGATGATGGACTCAATCCCCTCATCCAGATCATCAATAAAGATATTGAACAGGATGGGGCCCAGCACTGATCCCTGGGGGACACCACTAGTGACAGGCTGCCAGCTGGCAGTGGCACCATTCACCACCACTCTCTGGGCTCAGCCCTCCAGCCAGTTCCTAACCCAGCACAGAGTGTTCCTGTCCAAGCCACAGGCTGCCAGTTTGGCCAGGAGTTTGCTGTGGGGGATGGTGTCAAAGGCCTTGCTGAAGTCCAGGTAGACTACATCCACAGCCTGACCCACATCCACCAGGTGGGTCACCTGATCATAGAAGGAGATCAGGTTGGTGAGGCAGGACCTGCCCTTCCTAAATCCATGTTGGCTGGCCCTGATTCCTTGGCCATCCTTCAGGTACGCAGTGATTGCCCCCAAGACAATCTGCTCCATGATCTTCCCTGGCACTGAGGTCAGGAATTTATTATCAAAACAATATGTAAGCTCTGCTTTAGGTGAGAAGCATTATAAAGGTTTTTTAAAAAAAGAAAAAGGCATGGAGAGCACATTTTCATGGTCTTCTTCCATTTGGGATTCCCCCTGGATGGGTGATCAGTAAAAAGGTGGGGTAATCTGCCTTTTCACCTCTTGTGTATTGTAATGATTAGTGCCTAAATAGGAATTCCTGTGTGCCCATTCTAGGAATATAAGAGCAGAGCGCTACGGGATGAAAATGTTCTGTTAAGGGGGACTGCACTGGATGCACTGGATTAGATATGGTGTATTATTAGTTGTCATTCCTCCTGGTTGTGAGAAACGAACTCACTGTTAAAAGTATAAAAAGTTTATTATAAAATAAAGACAAACAGCTCTGGATGCCTAGCAAAAGAGAGTTGCTAGAGGCGCAATGATAGTGACATTGGCTGGTCTTAAATAGCTTTGGGATTACCTTGGGATCATGGCTCCACAAATCCCCTTACAATTCCCAAGTATGCCCTCACCCCTCAGTCCCACCCCTCTGTTGTTATTGGCGGTTTCATCTGGGATGGTAACTTCTCTGTTCTTGATGATCTCTAAGGCTCCGTGGCTCGACAGTCCTCCAATCAGGCTCTGATTCTTCCTGTCCAATCCCAATCCGGCTATGTCCCACCATTTACGAGCAGCCAGTCAAGCTTAGAGAAGTAGCTTTACAACCTCTGCCAACATTGAACACCCCTCCCGCCACCCTGTGTGAAAGCCAAATACGACAGCTTATTTCTCAAATGGTCATATGCATTAGCATTAGTATTATTTAGTAATAGGGATAATATATTTGGATAATTATCACTAGAGAACTCCCCAGCATGATGCAGTCAACAGACTATTAACCATAACTGATCTTTCAGAAAGGTGGAGAGGAAGCTGCATATCAAGGACAAGAAGGTCAACATGGTTTTACGAAGGGGAAGTCATGTTTGACCAACCTGATAGCCTTTTATGAGGACATAACCAGGTGGGTGGTACAGCAGTAGATGTGGTTTATCTTGGTTTCAGTAAAGCATTGGACTCTGTCTCCCACTGCATCCTTGCAGCTAAACTGATGAAGTGTGGTCTGGAAGATGGGGCACTGAGGTGGATTGTTAACTGGTTGAAGGAAAGAATGCAGAGAGTTGTGGTCAATGGGACAGAGTCTAGTTGGAGGCCTGTATCTAGTGGAGTCCCTCAGGGGTCAGTACTGGGACCAGCACTGTTCAATGTACTCATCAACAACCTGGATGAGGGCTCAGGCTCCGCACATGCGTGGGAGAAGGGGTGTCTCAATCTGAAGATTGGGAAGGAGATGCAGTTCTTTTTTGAACATTCCCATGAATGAAAATAAGACACAAATGAGGTCATATATCAAGGTGAGACTATTAAAGAGGGAGAATATAGAGCAAACAAAATAGAGAAATAAGGAAAAAGGAGAGGGAGAGAAAGAATGGAGAAAGAATAGGAGAGAGAGAGAGAGACCACCCCATGGTCCTTTGGTGATGGGGGAGGCGGGGAGAGACGTTCCTGGGCTGCTTCTTCTAGCCTCAGATGTCCCCTGTGATGTTCCCCCCAGTTAGCTGGCATAGCCCTGGGCTTTTATTATGTTTTTTTTATTATGTTCCTGGGTCATTCATTGTAACTCCACTTGGCTCACATTAACAATGCTTAGGTGGATTTCCAGGGGGTCTTCTGTGTGTCTGCAGGG
Organism: Indicator indicator; assembly: GCF_027791375.1. Taxonomy (NCBI): domain Eukaryota; kingdom Metazoa; phylum Chordata; class Aves; order Piciformes; family Indicatoridae; genus Indicator; species Indicator indicator. The sequence goes on along the minus strand of NC_072053.1, from coordinate 58,212,186 downwards.
GTGTCCAGCTCCGAGTGGCCTCCACCATTTTTTGCTGTCCCTGTCTACCACACCCACTGGCCAGTTGCTGTCTCAGTCACCAGAGAGGATACATCAGGCGAGTCATCCAGGATGATCTTATCTTTCTTGAGACAATCCTCCTCAGTTCTTAATGTAATCATCACATCCCCAGGTGATTTACATGTTCAAGAGAGGATTCTCTCAAAGGGGTGGCCTCATTAATGTTTCTAAATATGTAGAGGGTGAGTGTCGAGAGGATGGAGTCAGGCCCTTCTTGGTGATGCCCAATGACAGGACAAGGGGCAGTGGGTAGACGTGGAGGCATAGGAAGTTCCATAGAAACATGAGGAAAAATTTTTACATTGTGAGGATGACAGAACACTGGAACAGGCTACCCAGGGGGGTTGTGGAGTCTCCCTCTCTGGAGATATTCAAAACCCACCTGGATGCATTCCTGTGTGATCTGGTATAGGTGATCCTGCTCTGTCAGGTGGGTTGGACTAGATGATCTTCCAAGGTCCCTTCCAACCCCTAACATTTTGGGATTCTGTGATAAAAGCAGTGACACTTCTGCTGAACCTAGGATGTCAGTGAATAGATACAAAACTACAGCTCATCAAGTGTATTAGTGGTACACAACCCCCCTCATTTTTTATTTTCATCTGAAACATGGCTGGACTTAGTTTAACCTGATAATAGTACAATGTACTTAAGTAGCATTATTTACATATTTATATACTTACAAATGTGTGAAGCTAATACAGTGTAAGAAAAACTTATGGGAATTTTCTATAGTACTTTTCCCAAATCTGATGCTTCAGAGAAACATTAATTAATTTGATGTTTTATGCCAGGACTTCATTAATGAGCCCTCCTCTAATTTCTGGGATTGAGGTACAGACATGAGAGAGTCAGCTTGGATGCCGTTGTAGTTTTACTCTGCCCGTGACAGTTATCTGCTGTTTCTCAAACAGCCAGCTGCTATTTTTTGATGGTGGTCTAGTACCTCCTATTTGCTTAGATGCAGTACTGGTGCAGCCTGCATCTGTGCATTTTTGCTTGATCTATTAAACCATTCTAGACAGTGAATTAGCTGTCGTCCATAGTTCTCAGAGCTAATAGTCTAAGATGGACCTTCATTTCTTCCTAAGGAGGCAGAAAGCATTCTCTCAGGAGCAAGAAGTACTTGTCTTTGTGAGAACAGGTTATGGAGATACTCTCTTCATGAGGCCAGTTTATGATTGTCATAGATTCTGACTGATGCAGAAAAAAAGCAGATGTGCTATTTCTGGATTAATGCTATCCCTGGAAGATGTATGATGCATTTCCACATCGCTGCACCTGAACTAATGACTCCTGTCAGATCTGAGCTGACCTTGCATCCCAGTCATAAATATTCTTCCCACCAAACAGTATAGACACCTCTAACTCAGGATTCTCTCTAAATAAGTTAAAATAGAAAATATTATAAAATACTTTTTATCATGCAAAATATTAACTACCTGTTCTCATAGCATTCTTTACTCCCTTCAAAGTCAGAATAAACACTTCCTTAATAGCAGAGTCCTCATGTATGATTTAGTTTTAATTTGCTTGCTGCTGCAGTGTAGCTGGGGCCTTGATGCTGACATAATATACTTGAGATGTTGTAATCCAAGGACTATCTTAAAGTTGCACACGTAGCACTTTTCAGTTTTTCGTCATATTTTGTTTTGTGAGACATTGATCACATTGATTTAACTTTTCCACAACCTATCTCTGAATAAAAAATGCACTAAACTAAAAAAAAGTGAACTCTGAACTGTTCTGAATGCTTTGAGCACTGCTGCCTTTTCCATGGTAGAATTTATTTGGGAATTTTCCCCTCACCATATTGCTAGAATGTTAACATACCTTTCAGTCTATAGGGGGAGCAGAAGTTTGGCTGCTCAAGTGAATATGTCGTTTATATTCCTAATTTTGGACATGCAATAGGATTTTACTAGAAAGGAACTGTCCTTCTAACAGGTATAATAATCCATGTCATCAAGAAGACTTTAATCCATGCTGTTAAAAAGATACAAAATTAACTCAGAATTTTGTAGGACTAATAATGTGGTTTTTTTCTGTACGTGCAAATTTTAAATGTATTTACTGGTCTGTCTTGAACTAATCAATTTGAACTCGAATATACTTTTAAAAACACCTGTTTTTATAATTATGCAAAGCCTTGAGAAAGAATTAAATCAGCATGATAATAGTTGGGTTTTCTCCTATGTGACACTACAAATAAGGTCCAGCTGGTCTGCACAAAAATGGAAGCAGCACATGGCAATACAAAAGCTTTAGAGGTTTAGGGTACAACCCTGGAGCAACATTCACTTTAAATTAAAAATAAGGCTCCAGAACGCAAAAGTCAGGAAGTGTTTAAATTAATCAGAAATATGGGACAGCTGAAAGATCTCATTTCCCATGAGAATCTGAACATGGGGATAATTGTCTCAAACAAGTTTCTGCCAAAGGTGACACAAGTACACATATAAAAACATTTGTAACTGCTTGAGAACTGAAACTACTGGGGCTCTTACAGGTTTAGAGCAGAAAGCAGAAGTTAGCTTGATTTTAATCTTATTTACATTGATTTTATACAACAATGACTTCTGTGTCTGCTAGATGTCTTTATTAATGCTGTCAGAGTTAATCTTTATGCCCTGAATATATGTCACTTCTAGCCACATCCAAAATGAACTCTTAAGAATCTTCACTGAAAAGCTAAATGAATGAGTTTTATATGAGAAGGGAACATTTATCTAGACTTCTGTTAAATGCAGACACGATGCTTGAGTCAAAATGAAAAATGTAATAGCGCTGGGAGGTCTTAATCAGACACTGTACTGCAGGCAGCCCTCTTTGAGGGTGGAAATCGAAGCCTTTAAATATGTCTGACTACCTTAACTACACATGAATAATGTCCTTTCAGATATGTCACAACCACAGCATGTCTAATAGCTTGTGAGTGGTGAAGAATTAATGCCTGCTATACGGTAATTATTGAAAGCTTGTTCTTTTGTTGTTAGTATCTGCTTTTTTTTTTTTTCTTTCATTTCTAAATGTATGATGTGACAGGCATAAAAAATTAAAATCAAGCAGTTTGAAATTTGGAGTTATTTAAAAAGATCAGGTTTCTTCATCTCATGCTGCAAGACAGGGTGTTTTTTCACGGGTTGTTGAGTTAAAAAATGCTTTTCTGGATTTATCATCTTTCAAGTATAGATCTTGAAGGACCATGTGTGAATACTGTGCTTATCTTCATGTTGTAACAGGGTAAACCGAACTTTGGGAGAGGAGATAGCTACACAACACAAAGTATGCAGACAGATACATTCAGAGGACTTTTTAGTGGCTCCATATACCCCAATACCAACTCAGATCTGGGCTGGGGTGTTAGAGTCCCACTGAAACACATGGAGAACTGGTGCTTGGTCCCTAGTACCTTGTTTGATTCAACTCTTGCATGTCATAAGGCAGTGCAGAGTCCTGGCTGCTCAAGCAAAGTCTATACCTGACCTCTAAATGATATGGTTGCAAGGATGGAAGACATGGAGCATGGAAAACAGAAATTTTTACAAAATTTTACAAAAATTCTATAAACGGCTACCATTGCCCTGCACTGTAGTCAATTATTCTTCCACACTGCAGTTTTTTGAGGAAACTAAAGGCAGCTCTATGGTGATTGCCAGGCAAGAGTTTTTCATAAAGAGATGCTGTCAGATGAAGGAGATTGTGATTGCAAGATTACAGGCTAGAGAAGTATTTGTACAGTACCAGCTATCCATGGACTCTGTTTTAAAGAGGCAGTATTTCCACTACATTTTGGAGTTGTACTGTATTTGCATTAGGGCCTTTTAAAATTCATCTAGAACATTCTGGTTACATTTTAACTCTTTTTTTTTTTTTTTTAAGAAAATGCCATTTTATCTTAATGAATTATTCTTCTTTACACATGGCCTGCAGCAGTTACAGCCAAATGGCTATTGCTTTCCCAACTTAATCCATGCATCTTTTAAAGCTGAAAAAATGAATCAATAGCAAACTGAGAGAGGTGACCCTAGTTGTTCCATGGTGCTAAGGAGCCACACAGCTTAAGACCACTAGTTGAGTGTTACTTGAGGGCATCATGAAACTCATAAACAGGAGAGACAATGGGACATCAGGATTTGGGACATTCCTATGATACCTCCAGGTTTATTCAAAAAATCTGTTAAAAAAAAAAAGTGGAATTTTGTGGTGATACTGATCTTCTGGAGTCAGTAATTTTTATAACAGATTTTAGGCAACTTAAGGCTAACTGTATGTTAATATATTTTAAACTGCAAGTGTCTTAGTTTATGGCCATAACTATATATAGTCATAATTGTCTTTTTCTAAGATTCCATGAACTCATCTTGGCTTATTCATATTTAAATGCTTGGTAATCTGTGATGAATGCTGCTTTGAACCTACTATGAGTTCATTTCTATGCATTTATATGGCCAATGGCAGAGTGCATTCCTCTAGGGATAGCCAATTTACTTTCTATGAGTTCCTGCATCCACCCACCCATGCACACACATCTGGACATTTGGAGCTCCTAGCATTGTCCACATACTTCTGCTATCTCTGTATATAGCCTCTCTCTCTATATATATAGGTATACGTATATATATAATATATATATGTGTGTGTATGTATGTATATACTTTGTCATGTCTCTACCTATTATAAGACAAATAAATGGACTTCTATCTTTTTCTGTAGAGTAAATGTCAGTGAAAGGATAGCATGGGTCTTTGAACAGCTGTGCACTACATTAATACATGCTGCCTGTATTACTACTTCTGAACTTATTTCTCCTTAGTAGCACCATGTGCTGCACTAAACCAACTAATGAAAACAATTTATTTTCTATTGAATTAAGCACAGAAAAATGTTATGACAGAGTATCAAATCTATTTTTATTGTACCAAATCAATAAGCATCTCATTCAGAAGTTTTGCAAAATATCATAACGTGAATGTAAAAAATAAGCTTCTGATCTCCCCCTCCCACCCCCACCTCCCCTACCCTATCTGTTAATATTATCTATAAAACACCACAGAATGATAGAATTATTTTGTTTGGAAAAGACTGCTAGGGTCATTGAGCCCAGCTGTCCACCTAACATCATCATGGCCGTGAAACCATGTTCTGAAGTGCCATGTCCACTGTACTGGTTTTAGGGCTAGGCCTTTAAAATTTTTCACAGATCTTGAGCAGAAAGTATTAAGAATGCAAGTAAATTACTATTGGGTGTAAATGATGAAAATAATGATTGTTCTAAATGATTCCATTGGAGGGATAGTTCCCTTAAGATTTACTTCTCCAAACAATATTCAGTTCTGTAGTTCTGTTGCGGCAGTCTCGCAGGGTGTTTCTGCACTTCTCTTTCTTGCTTCCTTCACTGGGGAGATAACAACCTGTGTACTGACCTTGATAAGTTCTAACATAATCTTTGCTTCTTTGTCAAGGTCAATATGCAGGTGTGTTATCTTCGCCCAGAAAAGAAGAAACAGGCAGACTGAGAGAAGACAGACTGCGAGGCTGCCCGACTGCCCCACTGTCCTGTATCTTGTTTTGAGTAGTGATTCTTAAATATTTCTATTTCTCCAATGGAAGTGTTTAGAATAATCATTATTTTGCTTTCTTACACCCAATAGTGATTTATTTACATTCTTTCACTTTCTCTGCTCAAACTTTATGAAAAAAAATTAAAAAGACAGTCTGAAAACCACCACATTCTTTTCTCTCTTTCTTCCCTTTGAATGGGGAGGAGGGGGTGGAGTGTAGGGGAAGGCAGAGAGACAGCTTTCCTGGCTTTGGCCTGGAAGGTATTGTGCTGTTTTTGTTAATCCTAAATATCTGTTAATATTGTAAATACTGTATATTTGTATATATTCATTGCATTCCATTTTAGACTGTAGCTTTGAATGTAAATACAGCTCCATTTGCTTCCAAACTGAGCTAGTCTGCTGAAGTTAATGTTGGGAGGAGAATTTCAACCCACCACATCCACACATTTTCTAAACACTTCCAGGAAAAGTGACTGCACTACTTCCCTGGGCAGCTTGTTGCTATGCCTGACCACTCTTGCAGGAAAGACATTTTTCCTAATATCTTATTTAAATTTCCCCAGGCATAATTTGAGGCTGTTTCATCTCATTCTGTCACTTGATACTAGGGAGAAGAGACCAACACCAACCTCACTACAACCTCCTTTCAAGTAGCTGTGTAGAGCAACAGGGTCTCCTGCCTTCAGCCTCTTCTTCTCCAGACTAAATAATCCCAGTTCCTTGAGATGCACCTTGCAAGACTTCTACAGGCCTTTCACAAGCTTTGTGGCCCTTCTCCAGACAGGCTCCAGTAACTCAATGTCCCTCCTGCAGTGTGGAGCCCCAAACTGAACACAGTATTTGAGGTGCAGCCTCACCAGTGTGGAGTACAGGGACACCAGCACTTACCTCATCCTGCTGGCTACACTAGTCCTGATACAGGCCAGGATGCTGTTGTCCTTCTTGGCCATATAAGGTATATGAGATTCAAGGATTTGTAAGGCAAGTGCTCAGCCCTGTAGGTGTAAAACCAAACATGACAATTAGTAATGTTGAGGTGTGTAGAGAGGACATGGTAAAAATAAAAAGTAAAAGAAAAAAAGGCAAGATACTTTATGTAATGAAACAGTATGCACGGAAATGTATCTAGTATGCATTAATGCACTATAAAAGTAATACAATAAAAGACAAATAATCAGAGTTAAGGAATGCTTGAATTTAATGTCACATGAAGCGTTTTAAATCATCCCATGTAACTGCATCTGTCTTCTGAAATTGCATGGCCCGTAAGCATCCATTTGCAGGAACCCTGACTTATGTCACAGACAGGGTAAACGTGCTCTGGCAGTGAATCAGTTTGAGTAAGGATGAATTCTGCTGATGGGATTCCTGTGCTATTTTTAGCTGGGCTGAATATGATGTGGTGAATGAGGTTTTGACGATGAGAGGAGTGCAATAGCTCATGTACACATAGATGTTTAAAGGACAGTAATTCTGCACTCAGCCGCCTCTAGAGATACTCTCCACTACAGCTTAGAGTGCTTTTCTGTGTGTTAGCTCACTGTAATTTCAGAGAGGAAGGCTTTTCCTTCCATGTCCCTGTCCTGATCCCTTCGCATCCCAGAAGGGGGGCTATGACTGCACAGGCAAGTTGGGAGGACGGATGGTACCCTACTAGCCCTGATTACAGCTTACTGCACTGCACATTTTGATAGTAGATGAACATGAAGAGAAAATGAAATATTAATGGGCTGCTTATTTAATAACTGGCAACCCTCTTGTGAATTGTATGAAGAAGAGGTCTTGCAGAAAATTTGTCTTTATACAATTCAATTGTGTACTGTACAGCATACACACAGTTATGGTTGCATGCATTACTTCAGTCAGTTGAGCTGAATTTTACCTGAGGCACAGTATTTGAATAGTGTTACTAAGCTGAAACTGCGCCTGTTCTGTACATCAGTTAAAACAGTATCTTTTTCGTGGACTCCCATTCTAGTACTAACAATTACTGTTATGTCCATCTGCACTTTCTCTCCTTTTGATTTACTTTTTAAATGGATGACAGTGCTAGATTTTCTAATAGGGAGTTAGATGTAGAATGCCAAAAATAGTGAATTACTTAGCCCTTTTGCTCTAGACGGCAATATTAAGGAAGGAGGCAGAGTGCTGTTTTCAGTTGTGAGCATAAGGATTTACAGAAACATGTTAGAAAACTGTCTAAAGCGGAGAGATTCACACCGAATCAGAGAATCACAGAATGTTAGGGGTTGGAAAGGACTTCCAGAGATCATCAACCCCCCTGCCAAAGAAGGATCACCTAGGGCAGGCCACACGGGAACACACCCAGGCAGGTTTTGAAAGTCTCCAGAGAAGGAGACCCCATAACCTCTCTGGGCAGCCTGTTGTACTAGCTTGTACCCGTTGTTCCTTGTCCTGTAGTCTGGTCCACAAAACTGGTGAAAGGTCTGGAAATGATGCCTTCATATTAATATGAAGAAAACTGAACAATAATCATGATGGTGACTTTCATGTAACAAAGGGGCTATGGAAAAAGGAAAGAAATAACCTGCTCTGTTTGTCTCTGGGAAGTAGCTAGGACAAGAAATAATATGCTTAAGTTACAACCAAAGATATCAAGGACAGATATAAGGAAAATTGTTCCAATAAGGAGGGCAGTGAGTAACTGGAATAAATATTATGGGCATGCTACATAATTACTGTCTCTGAAAGTCTTCAGAAACAAGTCTCTGGCATATACTGCATTCAGTCGTATGGGGAAAAAAGCCTGACATGGCTTTCACTGTTCCTTCCAGGTCTGGTTTTCTACAAATCCGTACAAGAGAATGCATTAAATTTTACTTTTATGGTAAATCTGAGATTATAATAGAGATCCATGCCAGTTTGCTTTATGTTTCCAGTAGGTGGCCTGAGGCACTTAGCTCCAACCTTCTAGGCCAGACAGTGTGTTCAGAAGTCCAGATCAAAATCTCATTTTGTTATAAAGGTATAACCTAGAAAATGCTTTCAAGATGATATTTTGGTATCTGTTACTCAGAATCTTATCAGTTTAATGAAATAAACCGGAAGTATCTCTATCACTGTATGTTGGTAACATGTCACTGTTTGCAGAATCCTTCTAATGCCATAGTATCTTCCAGCAGTAGTTATTCTGATGTCCTTAGCTGAGTCTCTGAGATTTGAAAGATGAAGCTTTCTGCTTGAACTCTGTGAGAAAAAAATTAAAGACATAGTCTTAAAACCACCACACTGTACTTGTACAGCTTCTCGATAGTTAAGCTGTAGTCTGATATTATTCATAGTATCACCTGTTTTGTTTACCTTAGTTTATTCATTAGAATGAAAAAGGATTAACTAATCAGTTTTAAGTAATTCTGGGAGAATTCACAGGTAAATTCCCTGAGAAGATCTTCCAGGATAATATAATACTAGCTCTAAGACTTTGGCTCTCAGACTCAAACTGTCTCTTGTGGATTTTATTTTCTCAGCAAGCTATCACAGTATTTGCTGTCTGCTCAAATGGATGGAATCTTTGTCTCCCTGATCATTGTGATATCCCTGACATTTTTCCCCTCAAATCCTTCCCAATTACTCAATTTAGTAGTCCCAAGATAACAGTTTATGCGGGTTTTGGCTAACATAGATTTAAATGTCTCTTGAAGACGTTATTGAACCTCTTGGTAGAATTCACAGGTTGACTTTGTTGCGTACCATCTTTTACTTGGCTATTCTGGAGGCATCATTATGCCTGATATGACAAAAAGTAAAAAAACCTAGATATTTACCCACTGACAAGTTATACTGAAAGCACCCCCTCATATCTCACGAATCTCACAAGTCAGTAGAATATAACAATTTGATGCTGAACAAGATTAAAGATGATATGCTGATGCTCTGGTGATCCACTTGTCACAAATTCATGAAGCATTTAGTTTCCCCGGCTTTACCAACATCTGACATGCTTGTGTGTCCATTATGTACAAGAATGAATTTGATTACCTCAAAGTGCCTAAATTGAGATAATGCATGGCTCAATCTTTTTGAGTAAAATGCCCATCTGAAAAGATGAATCTGTAGGGACACAGTTCCACGTGATAGAAATGAGTGTGTCATGCTTGGAGGTGGCATATTTGTGAAAAAATTAGTTTGCAATGAAAATTTACTCTATACAGTTCATACTCTTCATGAAGATTCTATGTTAATCCACCACACACAGAAAAGGAGTCATTCCATATTATTTCAGGTTTCTTTCATCATCTAAATGGTATGTATAATATACATATGTCAGTCATCAAGAATCCAGCAAAGAAGAAAGTACTGAAAGATTATTGATTATAAAGCTAAGTAAGTGTCTAATGTAAGTGGAACAGCTCATCTTTTGAGTATCTCCCCCATTCTGTCTTTACACTCTGGAGACAGTTTAGGCTAGATGTCTAACTTCTGAATGGCTGAAATTATGTGTGTACGATGCCACCTGAGGGCTGTGGTTCCTTTTTTACTGCAACTGGTTGAATGAAAGTCTAACTGAACTTTTATGTGTGGTGCCATCTCAGTTATGGTGTTAGCAATTTACAGATGATATGTTGAAAGTGGTATGCCAAGCTAAAGTTACTTGGCATACGTTTTGATGTACAGCTTTTTGTTTCATCAGTTTCTAAAATCATGTCCTAACTTGCTCAGATTTGTATATATAAATGATTAAGGAAAGGAATCAAAAGAGAGAAACAAAAGATGTAAACCATATTCTTCCTCTTGGAATAACATGATGCAGATAAATATTTGCTGTGATAAAAAAATGAGGTTCCTAACAACTCAGATTTTTTTTTTAATAGCCAAGAGATTTCTCCTTAATTGCTGATGGAGAAGGACTATGATTAAGATGACAAGACTGTAGTTTGCTTGAATTAATGAGCTCAACATCCTTCAGTGAAGTGTGGGAACATTAACCAGTAATTAAATGAATCTGTTATATTCTGTTGATTATACACATTCTTATAAATGACTAGGGATATTTAGTTAAGTATTATTACACTCAACTTATCTATAAAGTAAGCATAGATAATAAGTTCTGTACAATGTATTTTCTTGCATTATGGTATAGTTGTGTAGACAAGCATGCAACCTCCTTTTTAAAAAGCAAACATTCATCACTGAAAAGTGATGCCAAAAATTATTTTGTATTGTCTGAAAACAAAAGAATAGCTTCTCCTTTGGGATACATTTTTTTTGCAATCCAGATGAAGGCCAATTGATTTATATGTAAAGTCAACAATTTTTTTTCCAGAGTTTATTTTAACGCCGCATTTGCTGCCTGATGTCGTAGCTGGGAGATGTGTCAACAACAAATGTAGACTCAGGTTCTGCTCTTAAACATCAATAAGTGAACTATCATTGATCTCAAAAGACAGAAGTATTGATGAAAAAAAGGGAGAGGTACATTAGTGGCAAGAATATGTTGTAGTCAAAACATATTTGCAGAGATGCCTTAACTCACTGTGCTGGTTTTGGCTGGGATAGAGTTAATTTTCTTCATAGCAGCTAGTGTTGGGCTGTGGTATGGATTTTTGCTAGGAATTATGTTGATAACACAGGAATGTGTTAGTTACTGCTGAACAGTATTTGCACGATGTCAAGGCATTTTCTGCTCTTCACCTCACCCCACCCCACCAGAAAGTAGGCTAGAGGTGCATAAAAAGTTGGAATAGGGCAGAGCTGTGCCAGCTAACCCCATACTGTATGACATCATGCTTAGCAATAAAACTAGGGGAGAAGTTGGCAGAGGGACTTTTCCATGGGTACTGGCTAACTGGTTGTCAGTTGATTGGTGGTGAGAAATTGTTTTCATATGGATCACTTATTTTTCTAGGCTTTTCCCCTTTTTTATTTTTTGTTATTATTATGTAAAATCGTTAATTTTATTTCAATTATTAAACATGTTTTGTCTCATCTCTTGGGTGTTCCCACTTATAGCCTTCTGACTCTTCCTCCATCTCACTGGGAGGGGATGAACAAGTGGCTTAGCTGCTGTCCGGGTTTAAACTGTGACAGTGAGTATTGCTGTTTTCTGCTTTACAGGGGAAGATTCCTGTTCAGAATATCATCATACACAACATAGTAGCCAAGACCATTTCACATACTCAACAGCGTGCCAGGTAAGCAGCTATAAAGTCACATTGTAAAGTGCTCCTCTAAGGTCTCAACAAATTTGATGCAAATACTTGCACGTATTAGCTGTAGAGAAGGACTGAGTAAAGAGTCCAAATGTCCTTGATTCTCAGTTCCCAAATGTGACCTCACTTCCAGTTTCACCACCTGCTTTACAGCTCCTTTTAGGTTTCTCACTTTTGCAGGTTTATTTTTGTTCAGTTGATCCCTCTAGTGTTATGTGCCTCAGCTCCTGAGGTCATTAGTCTTATTTTGGGAGCCACTGCTTTTGATGCAATATCTTGACTAGCATTTCCGATTTTATAGAAATTAATATAACATCCGCAATGGCACATAGATGGCAGCTTTTACATATACAGACAATTTTTCTTCTTGGAGCTTGTATTAGTCTACTGCTATCCCAACTCCATAAATTATTTATTTCATCTGTGAGCATAAAGCATGCTCTGCTGTATCCATTAGGACACAGCCTTTCAGGTAACAACCTGTCAGAGAAATAAAATAATGGCTACTATTCTGAAAAATACCTGAAATGAGGACTAAAAATTCACCAATTCCAAACACCATTTCTTCTTTTGAGCAGCTTTGAAAGGTACTTCCACAATCAGATGTCGGTAACAGTGCCATGCATATCATAGCATTTTACAATGCTATCGCTGAAGTACCACTTAATGGGCTTCATGGAGTGTCTATCTTTCCTCACTGTCAGTGGGAAAGCACCTGCCTGAAGTAATTTTGTTTGATTGCTTTGTATAATTTGATACGGTGGTGAACATAAGCTAGTGCTCAAACAGAGGGCATGATTTTTGTGAAAAAACTTAGATACAGTGGCTGGAAAGCTGCCTGTCAGGAAAGGACCGAGGGTTGTTGGTTGACTGCCAGATGAATATGAGCCAGCATGTGCTCAGGAGGCCAAGAATCACAGATTTGTCAGGGTTGGAAGGGACCTCAAGGATCATCCAGTTCCAACCCCCCTGCCATGGGCAGGGACACCCCACACTAGATCAGGTTGCCCAGAAAGGTCAATAGCATGGAATCACAGAAGGCCAATAGTGTAGAATCCTAGAATGTTTAGAGTTGGAAGGGACCTCTAAAGATCACCTAGTCGAACCCTTGTGCAGTGAGCAGGGACATGTTTTACTTGATCAGATTGATCAGAGCTTTGTCCAGCTTGACCTTGAATGTTTGCAGGTATAGCACTTTCTACCACCTCTCTGAGTATCCTGTTCCAGTGTTTCCCCACCCTTGTAAAAATTTTCTTCCTTCTATCTAGTTTTAGTTTAAAACCATTACGCCTTGTCTTGTTGTAACAAGTCCTGCTGAAAATGTTGGCCTCCTTTAAGTATTGAAAATCCACTATAGGATTTCCCCAGAGCCTTCTCTTCTCTAGGCTGAAAAATCCCAACACTCTAGCTTTTCTTCCTAGGAGAATTGCTCAAGCCCTCTGATCATTTTTGTGGACTGAGTGGCCCCTCACTCACTGCAACAGGATTGTGTCTTCTTGTGCTGTCTCCAGAGCTGGACACAGTACTCCAGGTGGGGTCTCACCAGAGCAGAATGGAGGGGAAGAGTCACCTCCCTTGAAATGCTTCTTTTGATGTAGCCCATGATATGATTGGCTTTCTGGTCAGCAAGTGGACATTGTTGAATCATACTGACCTTCTTGTCAATCAGCATCACCAAGTTCTCTGCAGGGCTGCCCTTCATCCCTCAACCTGTATTGATACTGGGGGTTGCCCCAGTCCAGCTGCAGGACCTTGCTCTTAATCTTCTTGAACCTCATGAGGTTCACACAGGCCCACTCTTCAAACTTGTCCATATCCCTCTGACTAGTGTCACACTGTCAGGTGTGTCCCATCCCTCAGGTGTGTCCCATCCCTAAGGTGTGTCAGCTGCACCACTCAGCTTGGTATCATCTGCGAACTGGCTGAGAGTGTGCTCAATCCCAGTATGCCATCGACGAAGGTATTAAACAGTACTGGTCCCAGTACAGAACCCTGAGAGACACCACTTGCCACCTGTCTCTGTCTGAATATTGAGTAATTGACTTCTACTCTCTGGATGCAGCTATCCTGCCAGTTTCTTATCAGCTGAACAGTCTGTGTATGAAGTCCATATCTTTCCAATTTAGAGAGAAGGGTGTCATGGGGGACTGTGTCAAAGGCCTTGTGGAAGTCCAGACAGATGACATTTATAGCTTTTCCCTTGTTCTCTAATGTAGTTACTCCATCATAGAAGGCTTCTTTGGTAAAGCCATGTTGGCTCTCTCGAGTCACCTCCATGTGCCTTAGCATACCTTCTAAGAAGATCTGTTCCATAAGTTTCCCAGGCTAAGGCTGACAGGTCATTAATTCACAGAGTCCTCTTTTCTACCCTTTTAAAAAATGGGTGGCTTGTTTCCTTTTCAGTCACCAGGGACTTTACCTGACTGCCATGGCTTTCCAATAATCATGGGGAGTGGTTTGGCAGCTACAACAACCAATTCTCTCAGGACACTGCAACGCAGCTTCTCAGGTCTCATAGACTTAGCTATGTTCAGGTTCATGTGGTGGTCATGAACCTGGTCTTCTTTTACACTGGTAGGGATTTTGCCTTGGTAATCCCTGTCTTGTGGTTTGTCCACTTGAGAGCTGTGGGAGAAAAGTGAAGGCAAAAAACGTTTCTGAGTACCTCAGCCTTCTTGTCCATTGTGACTGGCTTGCTAATCTCGCTCATCAAGAGGGATGCACTTTCTCTGACCTTCCTTTTCTGGCTGACATGCTTTTATTATTACTCTTTGCATCCTTTGCCAAGTTTACCTCCAGTTGCACCTTGGCTGCACCTTGACCTTATCCTTAGACAATGGAGTAGTATCCCTATACTCTTCCCAGGATACCTACCCCTGCTTGAACTGCTTGTGCATTTTCTTCTTGCCCTTTAGTTTCACCAGCAGGTTTTGATGCAGCCATGCTGTTCTCTTGCCTTCTTGCATGATTTCTTTTGAGTGATCTTGGACTATGGGTTGTGGCTCTGTCTCCACCCACTTGGAAAAGCAGTAACAAATAACAGTCTGAGGGCTGTACCAAATTAGGAAGTTTCCTAGTGAGGTCCTTAACTTGGGCTAGTTGGATGCAGAAGACATCCCTGTCTGGCCAACATATTGGACCTGCTGTTCCACTCAAAAGGGAGTTGCCTACAACTATGATATGTCTTTGATAAAAGCATCCATGCTTGTATTAGAAATAGGATGACCAACAGGACTGGAGATGTGATCTTCCTCCTGTACTCAACACTGGTAAAGCTACACCTTGAATACTAGGTTCAGTTTCGTGCCCCTCACTACAAAAAAGACATTGAGGTACTGGTGTATGTGCAAAGAAGAGCAATGAAGCTGATAAACTGTCTAGAAAGCAAGGCTTATGAGAAGTGTCTGAGACATACGAAGTTGTTTATTCTGGAGAAAAAGAGGCTTAGGGGAGATCCTTATCACTCTACAACTCTCTGAAAGGAGCTTGTAGAGAGGTGTGTGTCAGTCTCTTCTCTCAATGAACAAGCAATAGCACAAGAGGAAATGGCCTCAAGTTGCACCAAGGAAGGTTTATATAAAGAAAATTTCTTCACTGGAAGGGTTGTACAGTACAGAAACTGTACTGAAACCCAAGGATGTAGTTAAATCACCATCACTGAAGGTATTTAAAAGAGTTGTAGACATGGTGCTTAGTAATATGGTTTAGTGGTAGACTTCACAGTGCTAGGTTAACAGCTGGACCTTATGATCTTATGTGTCTTCTCCAACTTAAATCTGTGATGATTTAATTCTATGACTTGCAGCATTTTCACCTAATTACAGCATATTGTAATAACTTGTTATCAATATTGCTGTTGGCCACTACAGATGCAGTCCATTTAGTTAATCCATGTTTTACTCTAAACTGGTTAAAAGGTAAATAAATAGGCTATCAAAAGCTGTATCCAGAGCTTCATAATGTAGGACATAATGTCTGGAAAACTGTAAATAATTATTTTAACATAAACAATGCTTCCTAGCACATCGTATTTCAGTATGGAGCAAAATGTAGTAGAATGAATAAGAGAGTCCCTGTGCCAATAGATTCAGGCCAAGACTCTCAAAAAACAGAACATAAATATTTCTTTTATACATTAAAAAAAAAAATCCCCTAAAATGGGTTAGACATAGTGCTACTTCAGGTACATCTGGCTAGCTCAACTGAGCTGTTATAGCACAGACATGTGATACTGAGTAGGATGGGAGCATGAAACTTTATATGCAGATGCTGTCACTGGTGTACTTTTTTGAAAATATAATAGCAAAGTTCAGGAGGCCTCTTCAAACTTGATCATGGGTGGAAACAATGAATATATTACCATTGCCACTGATATTAAGGAGTCACCTTGCTTTCTTAGACATATATGAAATGTTCTTAAAAGCCAGGTTAAAGGCTCTTTGCAGCTTATTTTCAGAAGTCTTCATTTACAAAAGTAGACACAAAGTGCATTTATATTTTGAAAAACACATTCATAAACCATCTGTCAGCTAATGAATTGCCTATGCAACATGCTTGCCATGGTGGAAAGTGTGATATTGCATCCTGTCAGTAGTTTACATTTATAACTTTCCTTCATAAACCATGTGCTGTCTCAAGCCTTGCAAGTGTAAGCATTTTAGTTTTAACACTTCACCTTTTGACCATCCTGCTGATTCTGTAACTTCTTCTAATGCCATGAGATTAACTAGGTACTTCCAAAAACCACAGTGGATAGTGAAAATCTTAGAAAATGCGGAGCACAATGTAACAAAAGGGTAAAAAGATAATATGCACAAGGTACGACAGAAGCAGAATTTAAGAAAAAACTGTTACAGCACTCCAAGCAAAATATACCTGCAAGTTATACAGA
Organism: Indicator indicator; assembly: GCF_027791375.1. NCBI lineage: Eukaryota > Metazoa > Chordata > Aves > Piciformes > Indicatoridae > Indicator > Indicator indicator. Next base: position 58,195,498 of record NC_072053.1, on the reverse strand, counting down.
AGAAAGGAATGGTTTTGCTTCACTTTTTGGCATATTGGGATTTTTCACTGAGGGTTGTGGTTTGTTTTTTTTTTTTTTTTTTTGTATTGTTATAATTGTAGAAGGAGTTACAAGGAGTGAAAGACTCTTGCGCTTACCTCTGTAGTGTTTCTTGAACATGGTCACATAAAGGTAATAATGTTACCTTTACCTAATAAATTATGCGTCAGGGAGAAGATGGAGGAATTATGCAGAAGAACAGAAGGAAAGTTTGAGAAGAGAGCATATCAGCCAAGAGTAAAACTCAAGCAATACTCTTGGTGTCCCTGTCTGTGTTGTTTTCTGTGCACAGTTCCTTTCTAGTGGGGTCTCATGCAAGATAGTAAATTAATGAGAGAAGGAAGCACATTATGTAACATTTTTAAACCTTTGATGTGGTGAAAAGGAGTTTGAAAACATGGTGATGACCAGATTTTAAATGCTATTTGCACACACTGCGTTTCAGAATCTTCATAGATCATAAATTAAAAGAGTATTTGCTTGTTTCTTACTAGGGTATCTTTGTTTCAGTTTTGGGTTTTAATTTTGTTTGTCCTTCTGTGAGTTTTGTCCACACTGTATGCTCTTCTAACAACGCACCACAATGGATTTTCAGCTCAGGAATCTAAGGCTGTGAACAGGATGGGTGTCATGTGTAGCTTTAAATTATTGGGGTAGGGATAGGCTGTACAAGTGGAAGTAATCCCCACAATTAGGGCTGCCCTGCCTTCTGTCAGGGGGAGGTGAGGGGTAATGGAGATAACAGAATCTATTGGGATGTGTATATTCAATGTCCTGGCACTTCAAAGTTTCAGAAGTACAGGGCCTTGGTTGACACAGGAGCTCAGTGCACCATAATACCATCAAATTATCAAGGTGCAGAACCTGTAACTATTCAGAGAGTCACTGGTGGATGTCAAGAGTTGTCTAAGATAGAGGTTGATATAAGTTTGACTGGAAACAGTTGAAGAAACATACTATTGTAATGGGACCTAATGCACCTTGTATTTTGGGAATTGACTTTCTGAGACAAGGGCGTTTCAAAGACCCTAAGGGTTACAAATGGGCTTTTGGAGTAGCAACTGTAGAAATTGATGGAGGAAAATTGAAGTTGTCCATTAGACCTCAGCTTTCAGATGAATCTTCAGTTGTGGGACAACATGAGATAGAGGATGTGAAGTTGCCAGTTGCTTCTCAAATTGTGCATCACAGACAATACAGAACCAACCATGAGGAGGAGGAGACTGGATGAGGCACTTAGTGCCATGGTCTAGTTGATTGATTAGGGCTGGGTGATTGGTTGGACTGGATGATCTTGGAGGTCTCTTCCAACCTGGTTGATTCTATGATTCTATGACTCTTTGGTGCCCATTCAAAACTTGATTCGTCAGTTGGAAAGTCTGGAAAGTCAGAAGGTCATCAGCAAAACTCATTCACCTTTCAACAGTCCAATCTGGCCTGTGCAAAAGCAGAATTGAGAATGGCATCTCACAGTTGATTTCCGTGCCTTGAATGAGGTAACTCCATCCATGAGTGCAGCTGTACCAGACATGATGGAACTCCAATATGAGCTGGAATCCAAGCAGGCCAAATGGTATGCTACCATAGATATTGTTAATGCTTTCTTCTCTGTTCCCATAGCAGAGGAATGCAGGCCTCAATTTGCCTTCACTTGGACAGGCATACAGTATGCATTCAATTGTTTGCCCCAGGGGTGGATTCACAGTTCAACCATCTGTCATGCAGTGATCCATGATGCTCTGGAGAAAGGTGGAGCTCCAGAACACATTCAGTTCATCGATGATATCATTGTCTAGGGTAAAAGTGCTGAAAAAGTCTTTGAGAAAGGTACAAAATCATAGAGATTCTCTTGCAAGCCAGTTTCACTATCAAGCGACACCAGGTGAAAGGACCTGCCAGAGAAATCCAGTTTCTGGGAGTGCGGTGGCAAGATGGTCGCTGTCACATCCCAATGGATGTGATAAACAGAGTCTCCACCATGGCAAACCCCATCAATAAGAAAGAAACTTTATGTTTCTTAGGCACAGTGGGATTTTGGAGACTGCACATTCCTGGATACAGTCAGATTGTGAAACCTCTATATGATGTGACTTGGAAGAGAAACAGCTTCCAGTGGGGTCCTGAGCAACAAGCAGCCTTCTACCAGATAAAGCGAGAGGTAGTGCAAGCAATGGGTCTGGGACCTGTCTGAACTGGTCCAGACATTAAGAACATTCTGTACATGGCCACGAGTGACAATGGTCCAACCTGGTGCTTATGGCAAAGAGCTCCAGGTGAGACACGAGGATGTCCTCTTGTTTTCTGGGGTCATGGCTACAGAGGCTCAGAAGAACACTATACTCCAACAGAGAAAGAGATTTTAGCTGCTTATGAAGGAGTAAAAGCTGCTTCTGAAGTGACTGGAACTGAGTCACAACTTCTTCTAGATCCTAGATTGCCAGTTCTGAATTGGATTTTCAAAGGGAAAGGTTCTTCACCACATCATGCAACAGATGATACCTGGTCTAAGTGGATGGCTCTGATAACACAGAGAGCTCGAATGGGAAATCTCGAAAGGCCTGGTTTGGTGGAGGTGATCACAAACCGGCCAGAAGGCACAAGCTGTGCAAAACCTCCAGAGCAGAGAGGAAGTCTTGCTGAGGGAGCTCCTCCCTACAGTGATCTGTCTGATGATGAAAATAAATATGCTTTGTTCACAGACAGTTCCTGTCATCTTGATGGAAACAAGTGGAGATGGAAGTCTGCAGTATGGAGTCCAACGCGCAGAGTTGCAGAGGCGAGAGGTGGAGAAGGACAATCCAGTCAATTTGCAGAGGTAGCTAGCTCTTGACATAGCTGAACGTGAGAGATGCCCAAAGCACATGGATGGTAGCCAATGCTTTGTAGCATTGTGGCAAAGAACTGGAAAAAAGAGTGGATGGCAGAGAAAAGAAAAGCCTATCTGGGGTGCAGATCTGTGGCAGGACATTGCTTCTTGCATTGAGAGAATCCCAGTGAAAGTGAGACACGTTGATGCTCACATACCTAAGAGCAAAGCTACTGAGGAACAACAACACAACCATCAGGCAGATCTAGCTGCAAGAGTTTCCCAAATGGACACAAACTCTGATCTTGATCTTGACTGGAAATACCAAGGTGAGCTATTCTAAGCTCAGTGGGCCCATGACTCGTCAGGACATCAAGGCAGAGATGCAACCTACCGATGGGCTCGTGACAGATCCATTGACATTTCCATGGATGACATCACACAAATCATCCATGACTGTGACATTTGTGCTGCTATTAAGCAGGCAAAGTGAATCAAGCCCTTATGGTATGGTGGTCCAAGTACAAGTATGGTGAAGCCTGGCAGATTGACTACATCACTCTACCTCCTTCTTGGTCTGGTAAGCAGTATGTGCTGAATATGGTAGAGGCGAGTACTGGATGGCTGGAAACTTATCCAGTTCCTCATGCAACTGCACGTAACACCATTCTTGGTCTGGAAAGACAAATCCTGTGGAGACACGGAACTCCAGAGAGAATTGAATCAGACAACAGAACTCATTTCAAGAACAATCTTGTAAAGAACTGGGCCAAAGAGCATGGCATCGAGTGGATATTCCACATTCCCTACTATGCAGCAGCTGCAGGAAAGATTGAACGCTGCAATGGTTTGCTGAAAACCATTCTCAAAGCCATGGGGGGTCGATCTCTGAAAAACTGGGAGAAACGTCTAGCACAAGTAACCTGGTTGGTGAATAGTAGAGGTTCAGTGAATTGAGCTGGACCTGCCCAATCAGATTTGTTACAAAAGAAGAAAGGTGATAGAGTTCCTGTTATCAGAGAAAAGAATCTGTTTGGCAAAATTGTTTGGGTATTTTCTCCTTCAGGAGAAGCCAAACCTGTCTGAGGGGTGGTTTCTGCTGAAGGTCCTGGGCATACCGATTGGGTGATGCAAGAGAATGGTGAAATTCAGTGTATTCCACAAAGAAATCTGACTTTGGCTGAAAGGGGTTAAATTCAGAGTGATGTACAGATATGACATCGCACCCAAAAGGAGAATCCATGAGAAATCTGTGGTGCACGAACCCTAAGAACCCGGAGACCCCTGAGAGCCCTGAGTCAGCCAAATGTCTCTGTTCCTTTCTTCACTCCATCTGCAAAGAAACAAATGGTTTTCTGTTTTTCCTGTGATTCGAATTTTTTGAATCACCTACATCTGAGATAGCTGGAATGGACTATGAACTTTATTCACTCGTTGTAGATATTGTTTTAGATTAGATGGATAGTAGTAGCAGCCAATGGAATTATTTAGAAGGGGTGGATTGTGATGGTTTTAAGACTGTGTCTTTAATTTTTCTCACAAAGTTTGAGCAGAGAAAGTGAGAGAATGTAAATAAATCACTATGTGGTGTAAGAAAGCAAAATAATGATTATTCTAAATGCTTCCATTGGAGAGATAGAAATGTTTAAGAGTCAGTATTCAAAACAAGATATGGGCAGTCAGGCAGTCCGTCTTCTCTCAATCTGTCTGCCTGCTTCTTCTCTCTCCTGGCTGAAGATAACATACACCTGCATACTGACCTTGACAAGGTAAATCTAACAAACCCCTCTTGGCTTCTTGGCTTTTCTTTCCCTTTGCATGCCAGCTCTGGGAAAGGGGGGGTGGAGAAAAAAAGAAGTGGGGGCAAGAAGCATGGCCCTTCCCTTTTGGGGGGCCCAAGGGGCTTTGTTGTGTTTTTCTGTTGATTGCACATATTTGTAAATGTTGTGAATAGGGTATATTTGTACATATTCACTGCATTTCATCATAGATTGTAGTTTTGCCTGTAAATACAGCTTCATTTGCTTCCGGACTGAGCTGGCCTGGTTATCGTCTGGGGGGGGGGTGTGGGGGGGGGGCAGGGGGTGGGAGTGGGGGGGGCGGGATGGGGTGGATTTCAGCTCTCATACTGTAACAGTGTGTCAGGTAACTCTCTTCAACTGAAATCAGTATTTTTGGAATTTCATTTTCCTGAACCACAAAGTCTCGTGTAATATATACAAGACAGAAATTTATTTGAGTTATAAAATAAAAAGAAAACATAAAATATAAAAATTTGGCATTAAGGAATCAATAAATTGTGTTATTGTCCTACCAGCTGCACAGGTTTTTTGCTCTGCCAAAGTTCACTGGAAACTTCTGATTTCTGTCTTGTTTACTGGCTTCTTTTCTCACTGTAATTTGATTGTGATGCCTGTACCTGGTATCTTCCCTTGATACTCATATAATTTTATTAGAGTCTTGATGTTATAAACCAAAGAACTTTTTATCTTTGGCACATCTTACTTATAGTCTGTGAGGCTCCAGGAAATAGTCTTCAAGCTGCTGTCCAGATGATATTAAACTGCAACATCCCTGGAGGTGTTTAAGAAAAGATTGGATGAGGCACTTAGTACCGTGGTCTAGTTGATTAGTTAAGGTGCGTGATCGATTGGACTTGATGTTGGAGGTCTCTTCCAACCTGGTTGATTCTGTGATTCTGTGAACGTACAAATAGATATATATGACATGTTGGTATGGAGATGTGGAACAAACATTCCAGTTCAAGCGATGGTATATAGCACTATATGCTTAGAAGTCACAGCATATATAGTCATTAAATAATGCATTGTAAATAAGTAAGTTTGTATTAGATTATTACCTGCACTGTCCTGCTGTATTAAATTACGTTCACTTTTCACAGAATGATAGGCATTAGAAGGAATCTCTAGAGATCTTCTAGTTCAACCCCCTTTCCAGAGCAGGTTCACCTAGAGCAGGTTGCACAGGATGGCATTTGGGCAAGTTTTGAATTACTCCAGAAATGGAGACTTCACCATCTCTCTGGGCAGCTTGTTCCAGTGCTCTACCACCCTCAATGTAAAGAAGTTACTTGTCGTGATTAGATGGAAATTCTTATGTTCGAGTTTATTCTCGTTACCTCTTGTCCTGATACCGGGAACCACTGAAAAAAGACTGGCCCCATCCTCCTGACAAACATCCTTTAAGTATTTATAAGCATTAATAAAATCTTTCCTCAGTCTTCTCTTCTCCAGGCTAAAAAGCCCCAAATCCTTCAGCCTTTCTTCACAAGAGATATGTTTTAGTTCCCTAATCATCTTGGTGGCCCTTTGTCGTATCCTGTCATGCAGTTGCCTGTCCTTTTTGAAGGAGGAACTCGGAACTGGGTGCAGTACTTCAGATGAGGCCTCACCAGGGTGGAGTAGAGGGAGAGGTGAACCTCCCTTGACCTTCTGGTCACACTCTTCTTAATGTATTCCACGATGCCATTGGCTTTCTTGGCCACAAGGGTACATTTCTGACTCCTGGGCTTCCCATTTTCTATCTGGACTCCCAGGTCTTTTTTAAGGAATTGCACTTAACTAAAAAATGATATGGCAAACAGGTATTAATAAAAATACTAGTAACGCTTTATTAATATGAAAAATTGCCAAAACTCATTAAATAGGATTGTTGTATGGTTAGACTATGTATTTACAATAGGAATATACCGTCTTTGGGCAAAATACAACAATTCTATGCAAACTGGGAGGAAATAACATGGAAAGAGAAGGTTTCTGGGAGCAGGTAGTGCTCAGTCACAGTGGGGGGAGACTCGGTAAGAACCCTTAAACCCAAAAGGCAATGAATTAATTACTCACAGCTGGTTCTACCCACACAGGGGCAATGTTGCAGCTGCTATGTTAACTATGAGGCTTTGGGGTGCTCTAGTATGGTGCTGGCATGGCGGGCTGCCTGTAAGAAGGGTTTGCCATGTTGTCCCAGGGTTGATCTGGCTTCAGCAGATGGCGGGTTATTTACGACTCTTCTTGCGATGGACACTTGCTTGGTTCCTGGGTAAACTGAGGCACGGCACGATTCTAATGGCAAGGGGAAGCAGGCTAGGCCGATCCGGCTTCTAGGCTCCCAGCTTCTCTGGCTTGCTGTGTATGGGCTCGTGGCTCTATCCCAGGCTCTGGACCAGGCACTCAAGGCAGGGCAGGGCAACTTGAGGCTGCTTCAACAAGAAGGGTTCAAGTAGGTTCAAGCAATGCTTGAAAGCAAAGCTTGAAAACAAGGCAAGGCGACTACAAGCCAGCCTGTATATATACCTGCATGCAAATCTTACCTTGTCAATGTCAATCAAGGTGCAAGCCTTATGTAATTTCCTAATTAATAAAATTCATGTCTGTCTTTTTAGCTGCATGGTTATTTCAGAACCACAGAGCAGCTGATGGCTACTGGAGATATGTATCTCAGTGATGTTCATGACCATGAAGATCCTTTTTGTAATTAGGTGTAGAAGCAAAGAAGCATAAAGTAGTCATCCCAAAAAATCCTTAACACTGCATCCCTGTGCTGGAGTGTTCTCCTATTGTCATGCAAGAGTGATGACACCAGTGTGATTTCCTATCCTGATCAAAGACTCAGTGGGACTATGATGTCAACTAGCTTTTACAGTTTTAAATTTTCTCACTTTCCTTGGGAGAAAGGAGGTGCTAAGTGCCAGGGAAATTCTGCATGCAATAACAGCTTCTGACTGCTTCTGTTGCCCCATACTTATCTGTCTTTGCCTATACATCACACTCCTGCAAAAGAGCCATGTGAGAAAGCTGGAAGACGTCTCCGTTGAGCCTTCCTGACTTGGCTTGGGAGCCACAGTGGAGGTCAGGCCCGTGTCAGGACTCCATCAAAGCTGTGACCATTCTCTGCCACCCACCCTCCGGATCCTAGATGCCAGACCTGATGTCTCTGGTTGGCCTTGGTCCTGCCTTGACCCTGTTACTTGCCCAGCTGATACTGGCCTCTTTGCTGACCCTGATTACTGTCACTAGCTCTGCCCTGTGCTCTCTGTAACCAGAGAGGCCATGGTCTGTCTTACTCCCATCACCCCAGCTGTGGAGTGTCTCTGCCTAGGTGGAGCATCTGCCTCTTGTTTCCAGTTGCTACAGCCTCAGTCTTTAAAGAGAATTGCATGCACAAAATCATGTGACTCGTGTCCTAACTTTATTAGTAGGTATTTGAAAACTTACTAGACGGGACTGTCTGTCAGAATGAATATGTTCGTCAAAAGCCAAATCTGCTGCCAGGAACTGTCAATAAAAATACATTTTGACTTTCATGGATGAAATAGCAACAAATTTGAGGACTTTTGTAGGCTTTGGAGTAGAGTTTTTTGGAAGAGAGAACTTTGATCCATAAAAATATTAAGTGAAGTATTAAAAGGGAATAGGTTCCAGATTGTTTTATGTGCATACACAGAAACAATGACACATACACCTGCATCATTATTTAAGTAGAGTGTGAGGAGTGTTGAGCATGCAAAAGATTTCTTCTGAAAAATGTAGTGGGGGAAGCAACAGATACTTTTGGAGTTAGAGAAAGGGGAGTTCAGTATATTTATACCACAACCTTAGTAAGGTGATTTGTTGACAGCAACAGGACTTTTGAGTATCCCCTCTCTGCCTCCTAAATGTAACATATGCTGAGAAGAAAATTTGAGAGTTGCAATTATTATTTAATCTGTGTCTGGCAAGACTCCTACCAATACTTAGAGGATGTTAGTAGAAACACTCTTTGTCATGGCAAAGTTATGTTATAATCAGGGAGATATTGGTAGCCAGTGCCAACTTGTCCTAATATGCAATGTTTTAGCTCTGAATCCTGAGGTGTCATCATAAACATATTAAGGCAGAAACACTTCCCACACAACTACTTATCCCATCTGAAGCAAGGGATTGATGATCATTTCCCTATTTCCCTCTCTTCTGGAGGTTCAGTTTTCTGTAGTCTCTCTTTTTTTTTTTTTTTTCTCAGAAAGAGTGTGCTGAGAATTAGTAACAGGCTAGTGTGCTTGGAAATAGGCAGGAATTCACAGCGTCAGGACTTGTCATTCCGTGATCAGAATAAGGAGTGGAATGACTGGACTCAGCCATAACGGAATTATTTAATAACAGCAATGGCAAGCAAAACACTCATGACACATGGCAGTGTACAGAGTTGGTTCATTTCCCTTTGTGGGCTGAGAAGTTGTTACTTCAGCTGTTTCTCTTTGGCTGGCTTTCCTCTTTAGCGCTGACTCAGAAACAGATGAGCCAAGGATGGATTTGTTCCATCGTATATTAATGACTCCTCAATATTTTCCTTAGAACAAAAAAAACCTGTTTTGTTTCTTTCACATCTTGAGTGCATAAAAAGAAAATACTGTTTCTAAATGTCATTATTTCGTAAGTAGCACTTCAGCAACTTAATGTCTTCTTTGTTGAAAGCCTATGCAGAGGTAATGATTTTTAATTTTGTGATCTGGATTTTTTCCTTATTTTCTAAATTTGTAAACAGGATATCACTGTGCTCATCTTACAACTGCTTAACCTCTTTTATGTAAAGAACTTAGAGATTCTGTCACAGGTCAATATGAACTATCATTCATTAGCAGAACAGAATTGTTTGGAAATAGAAGGTGAAACAATCTATACAAATAACTGCTTTTTTTCCCCCCCCCTTTCATCAGTGTTAGGCTTCTCCAACAAAAATGATTCTATAATTCTCTGATTCTATGATTCAGTTTCTGCCCGTATACTTCACAGCACAGCACAAACAGGGCAGGTTTTGTACTGGTTTTCATTATTTTCCTCTGTCATTTGCTAAAACTGCAGTCACCTCTAACTTTCTGGGTTTCTTCTGCAGTCTGATAGAGGCAGAAGGCCCTTTAGCCCTTCATCAGGGATGTGATTTTAATTTTTTTCCTGTATTTTTTGTTCTCCAAAGGACTACAGACACAATAGCTGAATTTTAGGGCAAATGTTTAGATATTAGCAAGTAGTATGCAACATAAATTATCTCTGCTCTTTTGTGTCGCTAAATGTTCTTCTTCCTATTTCTTCTCTACTATGCCCACAGAAGTGCAGAACGGAGCATCGAATATGGGATAAATTTGAAATTTCCAGTGTTGCTAAAAGCGTAATCTAATATTGTCTTGAAGCACATCTATTTGGCTTCATAGAGGATTGCATTCTTCACAGAGGCCATACTTAAAAAGACAGAAAAAACTCCATGCATTCTGGATAATTATTTTTAACACATAGATGAGCCTATCACTGTCTCCCACAACATCCTAGTGAGAAAGCTCAGGAAATGTAGCTTAGAAGAGTGGTCAGTGAGATGGGTTGAGAACTGGCTAAGCAGCAGAGTCCAGAGAGTTGTGATTAGCAGCACAGAGTCCGTTTGGAACCTGTAGCTACTGGTGTCTCCCAGGGATCAGTGTTGGATCCAGTCTTGTACAACATACTCATCAATGACCTAAATGAAGAGATGGAGTGTACTGTCAGCAAATTTGCTGATGATGCAGAACTGTGAGGAGTGGCTGAAGCATGCCAGAAGGCTGTACTGCCATGCAGTAAGATCTGGACAGTTGGGCAAACATGAATCTAATGACGTTCAACAAGGGTGGTGTAGAGTCCTGCACCTGGGGAGAAATAACACCATGCACCAGTACAGGTTTGAGGTTGACCTGCTGGAGAGTAGCTCCACAAAGAAGGCCCTTGGAGTCCTGGTTGATAAGTTGTCCATTGGACAGCAATGTACCCTGGTGGCCAAGAAGGCAAATAGTATACCAAATTTTCTGCGAACTGACATAATGACAGGTACTTCAACAGATAAATATCAATCTTGAATTCAAATGAATGAGAAATAAATCTAAATCATTATCCCAGCAGAGAGATAAAAAAGTGTTTTTCATATACTGGGTTTCACTGGATGGAAACAATAAGAACTAGATAAAATGGTAGACTTAAACTAGAAAATAACTAGATAAGGAATATTTGGGGGGAAAATTAATTAGAAGTATCACTAGAGTCTTGGAGCTGTATATTTGGCCTTGGTACGCCTCTTGTGTGACAATATGGTAGGAAAGGAAGGCTGTAGCACCAGTTTAGTCTCTCATAGTCTTGGTGTTAAAAGCATCATAGTGATGGTTAAAATATGGGCAACAAAGTCCCCAGTGTCCCCTTTGAAGCTCCGTCATAGGAATGCTACCTGAAGCAGGAAAACTGGGTGGCTAAATGCTCCAGCCATTCGTGGTGGTTGGAAGGGTTGTTCAGAAACTAGGCATAATATCAGCAAGTGTAACTGTAGCATTGCTGATTTCGAGGTCAGGCACTACCTAGAAGTAGTTTTGTGTTACTTCAGAAGCCAGAATGGGCTCTAAGTACTGTCATTTTACTCCAGTGCCTGTTGCAGAGTCACAGCCTTCTGCTGCAGGGTGTTTCACCTGGCACCGGCCTGGCACTGACAGACACCATGAAAAGTGTCCTTTATTTTTGAATTTTATGTTGCAGAGAACCAAACAAAACCAAGCAGCCTTGCCCTTCTAAACACTAGGCACATAGTAGACATACTATGAGATATCTCAAGCTTGAGTTTATACTCAGGCTATTCAGCTGCATCAAACAGAAATTTGCTGAAAGCAGTGCCTGCAAAATCAGGTCCTATATAGCTTTACTGACTTTAAAGGAGATACTTGTGAAATAATATTCAAATGGATTACTGCAATGTGGAAATCTCCACCTAAATGCAAAGAAGCTCTGAGCCAGAGAAGAGTACTAGTGATTGGTTGCACATGGGCTTCTGTCTTTTATTCCCGCTTTCTTAGCTTTATTTATGATTAGTCAAAATGCTATTAGTGAAGAACATTGCAGCTTAATTTACACAACAATTAAAAGGCAAAACAAAAGGAGAAAAAATTGTTTACTGACAAAAAGCATTAACATATCACAAGTTGTTGTGATAGTATGGTGGGGTGGCCTAGTGTTTAGAAATACCATTTTGGGGAAGCATTTTCTCTCTGTCATGCAAGGTTCCTCCCTGTGAGAGCCTGACTTTCTATTGTCTCAAACAACATGAGGTGATACAAAGCAATGGCTTCTGATGGTCCTCGATGGCTCTCAACAACTTTCTGGAGCTACTGGCCAGAACTTTTCCTGGCAGATGGTTTAACAATAGGAAAAGGAAAGTTCTTTGGAGGTGGAATTCTTTCTTTCTTTGCACTAAACCACTGCAACTGTGCCAGGGAAAGGCCTGTGATAGATGATAGGCATTACATACAACCTCCCTGTATGAATTGGGGAAGCCACCCCAAGCCTGAACGATGTGAGAGGACCATAACTTCTGGGGCCCATGGTGTTACATCTACCACAGAAGCCCTTGCTGGATGTACACCCAGCACAGAAGAGCTTGAACTAATCCCATGAGGATGTTGCTGGATCCAAGGGTGGTGATATCTTTCTCTCTCACTTCTCTCTCTCTCTTTCTCTCTCTGTCTTCTCTCTTTTTAGTTCTTCTTTCCCTCTTCTCTCATCTAAGCAGGTGTCTGTAAGGTGCAGGTGACCAAGAGCTTCCACGCAACATTCCTTGGGTCAAATAATCAGAACTCATCAGCTTTTTGGTGTTGGGTCACCTTAATTTACTCCAATGGAATTTTGAGTCTAGCACAACCTTCCTGCTCATCACAGTTGGCTTGGGAAATTGTGTCATAGAACAACAAATAATTTTTTTAAACATCTCATAATTATTTTAGCTGGTACATTTTTATTTTATCATTTTTAATGGCTGCTCAAATTTCTTTTCTCAAGTTTTCACAAACATTCACCAGACATTTTCAATAGTACTTTATTACTATGACTTTTCACAGTACTGGATTTTTCTACTAACAGACACTTTGAGATCATCAAAAGGCAGTGAAGAAATGTTTATGATGATGACAACTTTTTGGTACATCATTATATCACATAGCACAGTCTAAGGAGATATCAAAAATATGTAATTTCCAACACTATATTTCTGTGCTTTTCTGGTGCCAAGTCTTTTTTTAACTTTTTTTTCTTTTTTTTTAACCCACCAGATATTAAAGTTAGTCTGATACTGTATGTTTGATTAAAAGGTAGATTGTAAAATGATATGGATTTGTCTCTCCAATTCTAATTACTCCTTTGGATAATGGCACATATTTTAAAAAATCTATTTATATAATATATCCTATATGATTACTGCATTTCATCGTGTTAACACCACTGGAGCTGCAACTGAAATTTTCTGTAGATTGCCTTTTTAATCCTTCCTTGGAGAATTAGAACTAAAGTAATATCTTTCCACATATAATTTAGCAATTAAACAAAAAAATATTTTCCTTCAGGCTTATTCTGTTTCAGAGCAGGATATTTTCAAGTAGATCTTTTTTCAAGCTGCAGTGACAAGGAACACACTAAGTTGCTATTATTGACTAATCAGGCACTGGAGAACTACCGAAAATGGAACAAACAGTGAAATTCCAAGAAGATATAATCTATAATATAGTGTAAGACCTTCTTCACAGATTTCTTTGGGATCTGATAATAGCGGAATGTATTCTGGTGACTATAGCCTGTCTCAGTCCAGCTTTCTACATTGATGAACTTCAAAAGAATACCTGAAAAAAAGATGTTGAGAATCTCATTGTAAAGCTTCCTCTTTCTGCCTCCTGAGAAGTATGCCTGAACACTATTTCTGGATATTCCTTTAACAGAAGAGTTAATGTAACTTGTATTGAACCATGTTGTTCAGTCAAACCTCTCTAAAAGATTTAAGTAATCAGCAAAGTAGTGTAGCCTTGGCTATCATATAGAGTGTAGCTCTCCTGGAAAGACCAGGACTTCAGTCAGCTGCAGGGGTCAGCTTTTCTCTGTTGTGAAAGGAAGTATGTCATTTGTACATAACATTAGGGATCATGCAGGCCATGCATAGTGTAACATTCGTGTTCTGAAAGCAGACTAACAGCCTTCAATCTGCTGAGCTTTTGCTAATCGTATACTGAGGATACAAGAGGTTTAGTGGATTTAATTGCAGATGCTGTATCTTAAATCCTTGTTTTCAGCTGTTGAAGACAGCTGTGGAGAGCTCAGGCCATTTGTGGTGAAGCTTATTTCCTTTCTAATGGAACAATGGTTGCTACAGACCTCATCAGAACATTAGATCATTGAAGGCTTCACTGGAGTACTGATTGGTGGAGGACTTCTGGGAACAGTATGTCAAATGTGCATGACTTTTATAGACCTATGCATGCTAAAGAAGTCAGGGGAATGGTGTGGGGTGCTCACACCTACCCAAAAGTGAGCAATGAAGGCAATGGTAATTTGTACAAGCTAGCCTACCACTAGTAATGTGAAGTCATGGCATGAGCACAGAATATCTTGGTAAAAGATGCTGACTGGTTAAAGACAGGAATATAATTTGCAACTTGTTTTCATCAGTGTAAACTCTTTGCTTGGTTACTGTAACATCTCATTTTGGCCACTTTATAAAATGACATGTAAAAAAAGGTATCTTTATATTGTCCCAGGTGATGGGTATTTGTGCTGATGCTTTTTCAGGGTTACTGCCTCATCAGAGCACTCCTGAACTCAGACAAGATCTCCAAAATGAGACTACTGGTTAACATTTATTTATTTTAAACCCTCCAGTCATGTAAGATTACTGAAATCATTAGGAAGGGAGAACTCTGACAATATCCAGATAATCCTTTGTCAATGCATACTTAGTAAGGGACATAACTCTTATGCTTTGGATACTTTTTTAGTGAGTGAAGATCAGGAGGTCATGCTGATGTTTTGCACAGTACTAATAATATGTCCAAACATCAACTGAAAAAGAATATCAGATACTGCATTTAGTCAAATTCCCTAAACCAAACAGACTTGTAGATATTAAATTTTGAGTTACATAAAGTAACAAATTGCACAACTATATGGTCTATGCAAATGAACCTCCAGCCTCTAGCTGGACTTCGCAGCTCAACCTGGGAAGCATTGGTCTCTGCCCAGAGGAAATGCCATGGTCGTGTTCATTGGTAATACTTTTAAAATTCACTGGAATAAAGATCTTTTTAAAGTATATTAATCTTAACACGGAGACCTCTTACAATGAAATACAGGCTATGGAAAGGGTGAAAAAAATCTTCTCTCTTGCTTAGAGATAGATAAAAGACTTAAGTGAAATATTTCAAACTATTTTGCTCCTTCTTGCTTTCTTTGCTAGCTCATCTCTCTTTAGAGAGTCCTTCGTAGTTAATCAGAATAGATTATCAAACCTTATCTAAGCCAATCTTTTCTGTTATATTTCTACCCAAAATTTGATTCAATAAACTTTTGCCTATTTTCAGTTTATCATCAAAGCCATAGTTCTTTCTGAGGTTATATTGAGTATATTTTTTTAAATTAAATGTTTAATGTGCACACAGCAATGAATTAGAATGATCAAGTTTATTGGTGAAATGTCAGCAAGTTTAACAGGGAAAGAACATTTGCTACATATAGTGAGATTGTGTTACAGAATGATGAAGTGGTAGCACTTAATGCAAGTGTATTCACTCTGTCTATGCCAGCACAATTGATTTGGGCAGAATGTACCCGCATTTGTCCTTGTTTTAGGCCTGCAACAGTGTTGCAGAATGGAAAGGGATCATTTATTTAGAACCTACATGCAGTGTACATCTGTGCAACACAGGATCCAGGTGCTTGGAGTGTTCACAGATCTACAATCATTGTCACTGAAGGCATCACAATGCACTTTTCAGTCCAACAAACTACTTCAGGAGAACTGCTGAGCCAAGATTATTGTGCTGTTCTTTTATTTTTTAAGCTACCTTATCTGGCACAGGCTCAAGTATCAGCATAGTCCACATTGTGTTATTTGGACATGCTCTAAATGACCTAGAGCCTATAAACAAAAGTCATACACCTTCTTGCATCTAATTCTACCACCTTTCATCAGACAAAATGTTCAGAGGACTCAGGCTGATGCCTAGCTGGTTGTTTGCACAGAGTGTCAGGGTCACAGTTATAGTCCAGGTCTTCTGAGGCCTGTAATGCTTCACACAAAACCCATGCATATTAATGGCCTGTGGTCCAGTAACAGTGGCAGAGAAGAGAGTAGGATTAGCTTGCATATATGGTAAAACCCTAAAAGCTTTTCTTCATTGTTTTTAGGTACTAATTTTCTTTAAATATGATCATGCTATTCTGAAAATGTTCTAGGTTTTCATTTCTTATTCATTTTAAGGATAGAAATGCAATGTAGTCCTTTTATGTTGTGCAATACAATAGTACAGTGGGTTATTTAAACGAACAGCAGGCCCTCAAATTACACTGAAAGGGGTTTTATATTTCAAGCAGGAAACATTTATATTATAGTCACATTGCTGCTTATACCTTTTTTTCTTCTTTCTTGATCTCAGAGGAGCAGGCATTCAGCTGGGATAATTGGGCATCTCTGAGATACCCATGAGCAGTTTGTGAATATGGTAATTTTGATGCTGGAATATCACAGAATCACAGAACGTTACAGGTTGGAAGATATCGCAAAGGATCTAGTCCAACTCCCCTGCCAGAACAGGATCTCCTATACCAGATCACACAGGAATGCATCCAGGCGAGTCTGGAATATCTCCAGAGACACAGACTCCACAACCCCTCTGGGCAACCTGTTCCAGTGTTCTGTCACCCTCACAGTAAAAAAATTTCTCCTCATCTTTCCATGGAACTCCCTATGCCTCCACCTATTGCCCCTTGTCCTGTCATTGGACATCACCAAGAAGAGCCTGGCTCCATCCACTTGGCACTCACCCTTTATATATTTAGAAACATTAATGAGGTCACCGCTTAGTCTTCTCCTCTACAAACTAGAGGGCCCCAGCTCCCTCAGTTTCTCCTCGTAAGAAAGACGTTCTACTCCCTTAATAATTTTTGTGGCTCTGCAATGGACTCTCAAGTAATTCCCTGTCTTTCTTGAACTGAGGGGCACAGAACTGCACAAAATATTCCAAATGCAGCCTCACCAGGGCAGAGTAGATGGGGAGGAGAACCTCTCTTGACCTTCTAACCACACCCCTTCTAATACACCCCAGAACATCATTGGCCTTCATGGCCACAAGAGCAAATTGCTGGCTCATGGTCAAGTTTCCATCCACTAGGACCTCCAGGTCCTTATCCCCTTCACTGCTCTCCAACAGGGCAGTCCCCAACCTATACTGGTCCGTGGGCTTGTTCTTTCTCAGGTGCAAGACTCTACACTTGCCCTTGTTGAATTTCATTAAATTTCTCCCTGCTCAGCTCTCCAGCCTGTCCAAGTCTTGCTGAATGGCAGCACAAACCTCTGGTGTGTCAGCCACTCCACCCAGTTTGGTGCCTAATCATCCAGACCACACTGCCTCAGCTTAGCTACAAGGATGCTGTGGGAGATGGTGTCAAATGCCTTACTGAAATCAAGGTTAGCCACATCCACTGCTCTACCCTCATGTATTCACCTGGTTATGTCCTCATAAAAGGCTATCAAGTTGGTCAGACATGACTTCCCCTTGACTGCCCTTACTGCCCCCCTTGTCCTTGATATGCCTAAAGACAGTGCTGAGGATAAGTTGCTCCATTACTTTTCTGGGAATGGAGGTGAGGCTGACCAGTCTATAGTTACCTGGGTCCTCCTTCTTACAATTTTTTAATATTGGAGTGACATTTGCCTTCCTCCAGTACCCAGGCACCTCTTCTGTCCACCATGACTTACCAAAGATGGTAGAGAGTGGTCTGGCAATGACCTCCACCAGCTCCCTCAGCACCTGTGGGTGCATCCCATCAAGACCCATGGATTTATGGATATCCAGATGACTTAACTGTTCCATAACCCAGTCCTCATCAACCAAGGAAAACTCTTCCTTTGTCCTACCTTTCTTTGGGGCTTCAGGAGTCTGGAGCTCCTGAAGACAGTATAGATGAAGACAAAGAGGGAATTTAGTAACTTAGCCTTCTTTGTATCCTCTGTCACCAAGGCACCCACTTCATTCAGCAGTGGGCCTACATTGCCTCTAGTGTTTTGCCTGCAGTGTATTTGAAGAAGCTCTTTATGTTGTCCTTGACCTCCCTTGCAAGGCTGAGTTCCAAGGAGGCCTTAGCTTTCCTAGTTGCCTCCCTACATCCTCTGGCAACTGTCTCATATTCCTCTGAAGTGGCCAGCCCTTCCTTCCATGATCTGTAGACACTCTTATTCCACTTGAGTTTGCTCAGCAGTTCCCTATTTAACCTTGTGGGTCTCCTGGCTCCCTTTCTCAGATTCCTGTGATCCTGCTTGGTATTCTGTTCCTACCACACAAGATCCTCAACTCCACCATTCAAAGATCGCTGCAGCCAAGGCTGCCCTCAATCTTCACCACTTCAACCAGATCCTCCTTGTTAGTGAGTATAAGGTCCAGTAGTGCCCCTCTCCTAGTTGGCTGATCCACCATTTGCATCAGGTTATTATCAATGCACTGGAGGAACCTCCTAGACTGTGGATGGCTGGCTGAGTAGGCCTTCCAGCAAATATCTGGGTACTGAAGAAAACTGTGTTTTATACTTGGGAACTGTAGCATGAATTGCATGCAGGGAGACACATCATATACAGTCAGTGATCCACAGTTTCATTCAGAGATGACAGCTACTAATGGCATTATCCAGCGCAGCAAGCAGGTGTTCATTTAACAGGTCTTCCCAAAAGTATTAAAGCAGCAGTGAAGTGAGGTAGCAGCTCAATATTTTGTTTGACCTTTTATCATGCTTTGGACCTTAACACGTTAGTCATACTTCCTTCTTGCTTTGGAACAAACCTGGCCATTTTTCCTGTTCTAGGAAATGGTGGTGGTTCTATCCTACATATTGAAACTGTGTTGTTTTCTTGCTTCATTAGCTTCCTTCTTCCTCATCCTTACTGTCTCTTTCAATTTCTAGGCTACAGCAGCTGTAGTTCATTATAATAAACTGTACTTCATTAGTGGTGGTCTCCCAGCCATGGAAATACCTCACCAATGAGCTGCCTCCCAAATAAAGTGAGCCAAAAGACTGGCAATTTTGTAGTGTTCAAATGACAGCTTTGAAAGTTTGCCATCACCTAAAAAGGCAAACAAGCACATCTAGGGGTTAATAAAAATGCATACATTTTAATGCTACTAAACACAGGAGAGTGTAGGTGTCTAGGCATCAAAATGGGAAGCTAAAAATTTTTGTGATCTTTTCACGTGAGTCAGATTTTGTGTTCATTTCCCACTGATGTGCAGCATACAGATATCTAAAAGCATGACCCATAATATCCTGTATTCTGGAAGCTGTCTAGCCAAAGGGACCTGTGCAGTTCTGTGCAAGCAAATTTGCCCTTGTTCACGCAGACACAGTAAGACTGATTGTTTGGCAGTGAAGATGTATCAGAGTCCAACAGCATGAGGTCTAACACATCTAAGTGCCAGGTTCTACACATTGGCCACAACAACCCCATGCAGAGCTACAGGCTGGGCACAGAGTGGCTGGAGAGCAGCCAGGCAGAAAGGGACCTGGGGGTACTGATTGACAGCCGCCTGAACATGAGCCAGCAGTGTGCCCAGGGGGCCAAGAAGGCCAATGGCATCCTGGCCTGTATCAGGAATAGTGTGGCCAGCACGAGCAGGGAAATCATTCTGCCCCTGTACTCAGCACTGCTTAGGCCACACCTTGATTACTGTGTCTGGTTCTGGGCCCCTCAGTTCAAGAAAGAGGTTGAGTTGCTTGAACATGTCCAGAGAAGGCAACAAAGCTGGTGAGGGGTCTGGAGCACAAGCCCTGTGAGGAGCAGCTGAGGAAGCTGGGGTTATTTAGCCTGGAGAAGAGGAGGCTCAGGGGAGACCTTATTCTGTCTACAACTACCTGAAGGGAGGCTGTAGCCAGGTGGGGGTTGGTCTCTTCTCCAAGGCAACCAGTGACAGAATGAGAGGACACAGTCTCAAGCTGCACCAGGGGAGGTTTAGGCTGGATGTTAGGAAGAAATTCTTCACAGAAAGAGTGACTGTTCATTGGAATGGGCTGCCCAGGGATGTGGTGGAGTCATCGTCCCTGAAAGTGCTTAAAATAAGACTGGATGAGGCACTTAGTGCCATGGTTCAGTCGATTAGATGGTGTTGGGTGATAGGTTGGACTTGATGATCTAGAAGGTCTTTTCCGACCTGGTTAATTCTGTGGTTCTGTGATCAGAATCCCATAAAAATCAGTTACATTTATTACTGTAAACTATCCAAGAATTTTTAAAATACCCTCAACTGTGACACCATAGGCATATTGTCACAGGAAAATAAGAAAATAGCAGGAGGGAATAGTTACCAGAAAGCTCTGTTTAGACTCAGCAGACTCTATTCTTAGCCCTGTTACCAGTAGACTAGATGACCTTGGATGCATGGATTCACATCTCCACACCTCAGCTCTACCCACTGAATTACAATGATAACTAACTACCCTCAGATTAAGGCATGTAGTTGGGAAAGGTGTGATATTTCCCTTATAATTCATGTTTAAGAGTAAGTGAAGAACAAGAGAATTCTGACTATTATTCAGGCATGAGTTGTTTTCCAGAAGCTGAAGGTCTATAGATTCTAATTCTCGGAACAATCTTCAGAAGGGTAAATAACATCTAACTTTATCCAAATTAACAGAATTTCTGCCAAGATATTTTGCTTATGCAGAACTGCCCTTTGGAAGATTGTTCCTAATATTGTTTCCAAAGCGGCTTTGAAATTTGTAATGTCTACCAAACAACCTTCACTTTTTGTTTTTGGAGACAATTAATAACTAAGAAACAAAAACAAATATTTTTTTTTTCGTTGGGCTGGTCAATTAATTTAATATGATCACTTGGATGAAAGAATTGAATCTATCATGCTGTTCTTTTCCGGTGTGTCAGTTCTCTGGTTTTGTGTGGCTAACAAGTTTCATTCAAGATAATTTATTTTTGAGGAAGTGCAGAGCCAGTAGGAAGAGGATAAATGTACCTGACTTACTGGATTCTTCAGTTAGTCCACAGGGACAGGATGAACATGAAGCAAGGACAATTGGTGAGAAGTATCAGGTGTCATTGATACCACAGTATTTTATCTAGTTATGCAGATATGAATAATTATACAGATGCCAACAAAGCCTTAAAAATGTTAAGATGTTTAATAATGAAATACATATCAAGAACCATAGACAGAACTGAAAGTCACCAAAAAGTAAAGAGATGATATAAATACTCCCTCCATTGATGTGGAAGTGCAAAGAAAATTTGGCAAAGTGGTGATAAGAGGTAATCTGACATTAATATTATTATCAGGCTTTCTTATTTCCATTAATTACACACTTTTCATATCCAAATATGAATGTAATCTTTTTTGATTGACTTTGGTTGGTTGATGCAGGATATCTCAGAGAGGAGTGGGTGGATCGCTGTAACATGAGGTGGCACTAGACTGCTGCCATTGCTTGTACAAGCCATCTTAGTGACTGCCAGAAAAGGATGTGTGGAGTGGCTTTCACTCTGGCAGGCTGTGTCAGCTAAGCAACCCACCCTGCAGAAGCAAAGGAGAACACAACCTGATTTCTGTGCAAGATTGTCAGAAACACATCCCAGCCTGCGTGTCCCGGTCACCATGGGGAAATTTTCATAGAGTTAGTCAGCCTTGCTGAAATGCAGGCAGGTGATTGTGGTATTCAGTGCTCTTCTTTAACCTTGACAGATGAAGATGAAGAATGAATGAAGTATTAATCTGGTAAAAGGCAATCCTTCTCCAAACTGATAGGGAGAAATCTGTGAAATCCTTAGTCATCCTTGGCAAGGTGATGGAACACTGCTTGTTAAAACATTGCCAGAGATGTGTAAGATCTCTGTAATGACAGAAATACTAATGAGAGGATTGAATCAACAGGAAAAAGGGCTGATGCAGTAGGACAGGGTGAGTGAAGCAGATCGTTTTATCATTTTATGTATTACATAACAATGAAAAAGGAATAGACATGTTCTTAGACTTACTTCATATCAGATGTCTTATTCATGAGTTAGATTCTGCATAATATTGGTACCAAAGGTTTGTATGTTGTGTCAAGTAATACTGTATTATTTAACATTTCATGACAGTATTAGGAGAATAAATCAGCTGGTCATCAGGCACTTAAAGACTGTAGGTCTCAACTTAGCAAATACCATAGACAGATACATAGCCCTACTCTCCACTGTGAACATTTCAAGAAAGAGATGAATAATGACTGCACACCTCTGCATATGTAGAGAGTAGTGGAAAAAGAATTCTTGCTACACAAACTCTCTCCTTCAAATCTAGTTGGCAGAAGTGAGAAATAGTAATAGACTTACTTAGCTCAGGGTCAAGAGGAGAGCATGAAAAAGTCCTGCTGATATTCCGTGTATGCCAGAGAATCTGGAGAATTGCTAATGATGTGTGTTTTGTGTACCTACGAATTCAAACAGCATTCTTCTCCTTTGACATTTCTGCAAAGGCACAAGATTAAACCACTGACACTGGATGGGAGTCTTTTCAGAAGAATCAGAAGCAGTATCAGCTTGTCTGCTCCTGGGTTATTTTCCACTGGAAAGTGAGGCAACATTCTTCAGGGGACAATTCTTCTGTAATTCATGTGCTTGTGCAACTAGGACTGAAGTGGGTTTTCCATTCCACTTCCTCATGTCCTCCCCATGGCTACACTGTGGTGTGTACCTCCTGTATCTCCTTCGGACAGGGGAGCACCTGCTTCTGATGGTTGAAACAAGGGACTGTACAGGTGGGGAGTAGAACATGTTCTTTTTCAGTTGATGGACCTCCTGGGACTGTATCTTCACAGCTGAAACACAGGCCTGGACAGAGAAGGAGAGATTTTCTCCCTCACATTGATGAGGCCTTCTACTTGCTTCATCAATTCTTTGTCTTAGCCATCTTCCAAACCCCGAGATAAGAGGCAGGCAATCAGCCCTGTCTCTGTTTCTTGTTCCCGTGATGGCCCTTGCTTGTCCTTATCTTTGGCAGGACAAGTTGCTTTCCCTCTAGGCTTTTTTTTTCCATAAAGGGGGAGCGGATGCTGGCACAGGCTGGTTCTCTGCTGCAGCCATGTCTGCAGGACCAGAGACCTCTTGAGCACTCTGGAAACTTACAAGAAGATTACGATACGCATGTGCTAGTCCCCAATACACTGCCATGATGTCTTTCCCTTGGGAACTCCCAGGCTGACAATAGACATTTTCGAAACATTTCACCAGCTTTTCAGGATTTGCACTTGCTCGGGGGTGAATTTCCAAACCACTGGAGGATTACACTGCTGTAAGAATTTACTCAGACATTCTCATACACCCTGCCATTCATCATTATTCAGCATTGGGGCAGACATCTCAGTGATATTCTTGTGAAAGTCCTGCACTGCTCTGCAAAAACCCTGGCCTGATGGTATCCAACACACGAGTATCAGAGCTGTAAGCCATTCCCCCGAGTTAAAGCTCATCACCAGAAGGAATATATAAAAAATGCCAGCACACCGGAGCCAGCTGCCAGCAGAAAGCAAATAACCCAACATAGCAAACACAGCACGAGAAAAAAAAACTGTATAAAACTCTTTTAACAAGCTTCAAGCCTTAATCGAATCCTCTTGTTACCTCTCTTTTTGTTATCTCAATCCTTTTGTCTCCTGCCAAAATCTGACTGTCTTAATTAATTAAGACAGCAGCTTTTCGTGCCATGAGTTGGGCGCCAAAAATATATATGATGGTTTGAATCAGGACAAAACAGATCAAACCAAACCAATGGGTTAACTAGGCCATTTAAGGTAAAACGCAAGTAGACCATATAATGTTTGAATTTTTTGTCATTATGCTCATATGAATTTAAATCTTTGACTACCTGAAATATAATTTTTCCTCCTGTGAGCTGTAATTATATTTATGATAGTTGTGCTATTTTTGCTTCTTCTAAACCCATGCAAATGTTGAAGAAAAGAGTAATCCCAGTTCTGCAGTTCTGATGCTTCTTTGTTTTCATTGATACAAAAAAGGGTTTACATACAGTAATAGGTTGGTACCCATGAATAACAAAGTTAAAACTAATGTACAACTCTTCTGGTTAATATAATTTTTCTACACTTATCAAATCACATGTTTCTTAGCCCTCCTTCTTCACATTATGCCTGGATGACTGTAGATCAAATGCTGAGGGGTTTGGAGTGAGTATTGGTCATCAAGTGGAAAAACTGTTCTTAATATATTAATTATATATCTGGGGTACTTTGTGACGGGCACTCAGGAAAATTTATGAAAATGATCTATTTTGTTCTAAAAGTTTCTTAACAATTTAGAATTTTCACACAATCTTCTTAATATAAAATATTGCTTATGGATTTATAATACAGCTCAGCAATTCTTTCTGTATTTGTAGTTCTATACAATTTATTGACGTTGAATCATTGTTTTGTGGGTTCATGTACTTGTGTGTGATTTAGTGAGCAAAGACTGGTTAAACATAACCCTTCTTTGCCCTTCACAATTAAGACATTTTGGATTTCTGTTCATCTTTGGTTATTATAAGTGTCATCACTACATATTTTTGAAATGATCATGTTAAATACTGAGTTGTGCTATACCTTCTTCCCATTTTGCAGAAAATCAATGCAGCTAGCTGCAACTTTGCAGTGACAATAGCACGCTACCCTGTGTACCTGCACAGATACTAGAGAATAGAGTCAATAGCCTGTCTCCTTCTTTCACCTCTATGGTATCTGACTATAGAGAAGCTAGTGAGGATTAAGGCCCATCTTGCTTTTCCTGAAGTGAAGAGCAAACTTCTGCTTGCTTACAAGTGTTCAGAAGCAAACCCTGCAGTTATGACCCTCAGACAGACAATAAGGCAAAAATACCTTCTTGAGTCATTGTTTCCACCAGGATCCAGGTAACAACTTGGAAATTCTTGGTTCAGAGTAATCCAGGCAATAACAGAAGTTGCAGGCCAGAGAGGTATCTACAGGCAGTTGTGATCACCATATTGCAGGTTTGGGTGAGAAAGCATGGACTGAAATCCATTGAAATCTAAAGGAGAAGAATATTGTGTTCTATGGAACCTGACAATATTTTCTCCATACTACCAGTATTATAGTCTGTAAGAGTGATGTGTAATGTAGCTTTTGTGGAGTAGCTGCAAGCTACTTCAAACCAAGAGCTAGGCAGGGGATTATTACAACAACTATTTATTTATTTATCAATTTATCTTTATTTATTTATTTATTTGTACCTTTGTCTGCAACACAATCTTATCTTGCAAAATTATGAACTAAAAGATTGTAATATGCAGTGCCAGTATTTCATGTATCTACCCGCAGGGTATGCAACTATTGCAGCATAAGATATCCCGTTCTCTGGAAGAACTGCACTTTGAGCTTCCTCCACATATCAAAGTGCATCCCAGGCTGGTCAGAAGAGGCTGTACTGTTAAAAATTATGAGACATTTAATACAGATATTAGATATAAGACATATTAGATATAAGGCACATTTCTAACCCAAAGGGGATCAAAAGGTAGCCTGAAGTCCCTTCAACATAAATGAGAACCTTAATTACCCTTGTGAGTAGTTCGGCATCACCGTCTCATGGCAGTGGTGTGGAAGGCTGGCTGACACACTATGTATGAGTTTTAATCACATTTGCTTTATACAGAAGATATAATTCTGCCTGAGCTAGTCACATGCTCCAGTACATTGCCATTGGGCTGTGATGCTGAATTCAAATTCTGAAAGTACAGCAAATAACTTGATTATTATATTTTCAAAATTATGCTCAGTAGTAACTTGCTAGTTATCTGTTTTTATGAGTCTTTCAGGTTCACAATAGTATACAGGCACTAAAAAAGGCCATAAAAATTAGTCTTCATTTGTAGGAAATTGTAGGAATTGCCTAAGATTCAAATGAACTGCAAAAATGCAAAATACAGCCTTTGTGATAACCAGTTCTGTAGCTAAAGTCATATCATCCTCACAGAGTAGGAATCTAAGTGCTTCACAAAGTACAGGGTGCCAGCAGATCCACTTTCTAACATCAGCTGTCTGGGGGAAAGGGTTTTTTCTTAAGATGGATTTCTTCCTATTGGACAACCCCCTCAGTAAATATTTTTGAAAAATAGTACTCTAAGATCTTTAGTAGTGTTGCACACACTGCTAATGAAAATAATTTAACAGTTCCATTTTTGAGTGAAACTCAGAAATATTGCATGGGAGAATAACAAGGTATTTTTATAGCTTTATGGTAAGAGCCATTTTTAAGGATAGTTGTAGGGAAAACCTAGATTTCTTTAAGACATTGTAAAGCTTAAGACAGTAACTTTCCAAGTATGCAAGAGAAGAAGGATGTAGTTTAGCCAGGGTGTGATTTAGTGAAAATCTCCAGAGAAAGAGAGGATAACCCCAGCAATGCTATCCCAGAAAGACAAAACTGAACTTAGTCCTTGCTCTCTGCTGTCTGTTCCTTGTCAAGATTATGTTCTGCCGTGCAAAAAGAAAATCTTTACAAGTGAGCAACTGTTTTACATCTTAAACTTACAGGGAAACTGAAAACTTTCTTATTTTTTCATGCCATACATGGACCATGAATTGCAATCTAACTCAGAACTTCAGTGCACATGCAAGTTTGTTAGTACAAATTAGTAGAACTAATTAGTACATTTAGTAATGTGCATTCAAGCTTTATGCAGCTCATATTTTGCTTACTAAGGAGGTCTCTTGTTCCTTAAATGTTCCTCTCTAGCTTGGGATATGTCACAGAAACATGTCAATCCTGTAGCTTTACTAAGACTTTTTGTTGTGAGAAAAATTTGTAATAGAAATAGCCTCACAGGGCTTTGTTCCTTTGTCTTCTACACTTTCTCTTCCACTCAGTAACATGGGAGGCACACTGGTATGTATTTTGGAGCTGCAGAGCAGAGGTCCCCTGAGAGAAAGGCAGGTCCTGACTGAGAGCAGACCCTGTCCACTCTTGTTGCATGTTAACATCAGCACTCAGGGCAATGCAACCTCTCTGCAGCTTAAGGCAGGAAGATATTTATCCTCCTGTGCTGATGCTGGCCTTTGTGGGAGTGACCCCAGTTTATGTCTGTGGGATTCTCTGTCGACACCATGTATAATTAATCTGTATTTATGCAGAGGTGAGATACACCTGGCATTTTAAGAGTTTGCCTTGTCCAACACACTTTAAAACTGCACTGAAAGCATCAGCATTACAAAACCTTTGCTGAGGCCTGAAACTGTCCCAGTACTTTTTAGCAGAGATAAGAAGGGAAATCCCATACAAGTGTCCACTACAGTGTATAACAGTGTGGTGAGCTGGCACTGTGCTTCTGCTTGGAAAAATCTCATGGTGATTTTAATTGGAGAGAGCTTAGGTGAAAGCTGTAGAACTGTGCCTTGTGTCTGTCAGTGCAGGTACATACCTATAGCCTGTAGATGCCAGCGTTTAGTTCTTTGGACAGGTAAGTAAAGACATACTGATATTTGTAATTGAAGTAAATTCAGTTCTGGAAAGAATCAGGAGCAGGACTACAGCTGGGAAAGGCATGTGGCTTGATAAACAGCTTGCTGCCTGGCAGCCTGTAGAAAGAGTGGTCTGTACCAGAACAACACACTAGTGCAAATTACTTCCTCAGGGCATGTTGTCCAGGTCATCATGCATCCCAATACACTTACACTTGTGTAGAACATAAGAAGAAACCATTTAGTTTCTGTGTTTGGCAAAAGTGTTAACACAATGAATGAATCTTTCATTAAAAAAACCCAACCAGCCAAAACAAAGTCATTCCTACTGAGAGTGGCATTTAACAAATCATAGCAGCTGTTGGGAGCTGACTGCTTGACCACAGCTTCTCTCAGGCCATTAAGAAAAGAAGATTTTCAATGGTGCTGTGCCAGGATGCTGGGTGAAATTTGTCCTCTGCAGGGCAGTGCTGCCTGGGATATGTACAGCAGCTTGTTAGGTCACAACTTAATGCAGCTACATGCTGCAAGATTGGAGAAAATGTGGTGCTGCACAGTCCTTCTACTGGGTTATGAGGGTAGCATCTCCCCACACCTTTCCTGGAGATTCGCAGAGATACCCTGTACTTAGACTTGCTTTCTTTAGTAGGAGTTCAAACATCTCCAGTAGGACCTACTTCTAGTATGGAAATAAAATCATTGAGTATTTCCAGGAGCTGCTTTGAAAATAGACAGCTGAAGGAGACATTTGTTCCTGCCTTTGGATTTTTCACCAAAAATGCGTCACTGAGGACAGAAAAAACAATGTACTTTCTTAATTTATGTTTGCCCATAAAACTCGAGAGTTTTATTTTACATTGGTGTCAGAAAAGAAAAAAAAAAAAAGAAAAAAAGAAAGTCTTATCTGCTTCAAATGACTGAGAGGCTGTGTTGAACAAAAGCTGTTTTAATGGCGTGGTATCTACAGTACTCTTGTGAATAACTATTAGACTTGTGGGATGGATTTCTCAGCTGATGCATCAGCACAGCTACACTGATTCAAATAAGGCTGTGTTGGTTTATGCCCAGTGGGGATTAGCCTCATGAAAGGCTTTGTAAGCTTTTAAAGTTAAAGGAACAAGCTTGATTCACATTTAGGTGCTGAAAAGGGGGGAGAATTATGAGCATGGATAAATGTATACCACAGTTTAAAATGATAAACTATAGAATGTTAGGAGGTCTTAAAGACTAATTGTAAAAATCTACTACATTTATCGAGAAAGCCAGAAAAATACACATACACGTATATACACACACACACACACATATTCCACGGTTATTCAGTAGGTGGCAGCTAAAACCCTAGATGAGATTTGCAGTCGCCATTTAGGCAGTAGCACCAGGAGAGGCTGGAGTCAGTCCGTTCGTAGAAGCAGAGAGAGGCTGCGGTCAAGCCTGAAGAAAGCGTTAGGCACGTCCGGAGCGCTGGGAGCAGACGGGAAAGGAGCAAAGCCTCCAGAACACCGAGAGCGTCCGAGCTCACGCTTGGTAGCAGCCACAGCAGGCTGCGAGGGAAAGGAGGCGACAGAGCTGCAGCCCCCTTGATTAAGACAGAGGATCCTTTCTCGTGGGGAAACCCAGGGCAGAGAGGGTGAGCAGCTGGTGCGATGACAGGCAGAAACTGAAGAACAAATATTTGGAGCTTTCTGTTCCTACACAGGTAATTTTTCTTTTTTTTTTTTTTTAAATGCTTTTTTACATCACCTCTTGCAATCAGCATAACTTTGCATGTATGTTAGATGTCTTCATGTACTTTGGCTAAAATCCAGTCCTCACTCAGGCAAAATTTCTACTGGAGTCAATAGAGTTTTGCATGAGTGTGACTGCAGGATCTGGTCTGTAGAGAATATGCCATGCTATCAGCTGCAGCTGACGAGGCAGCCAGGATCAGGTCATACACATACTAACTAGTTAGCAATATTTTCCTTGGTGCTGGGATGCCCATAAAGGCTTTATAACTTTTTTTTTTTTTAATTATTTTATTTTATTTTGCCCTAGTTCAAACTGCTGCTGCTGGAGAGGTTTAAAGAGATTAATTATTTTTTAAATGAAAGCTATGTTTTAACTCATGATGCAAGAGTACAAAAATGCTGAGTTTGAGTAAAATAACTCTAGGTGTTCCTTTCTTTGAAACAAACAGCACTTTGCAACATTCCACTGACTGGCAAATTTTATTTGTTCAGTAGACTGTGCCTCTTTCAATTGAATGAAATAAAATAAATCATGGGAGGATGTTCTCAAGGGTCTGTGAGTGAGTAAATTCAGATTTGATAGTACTTTCTCTCTTGCTATCTTTTCCATGAAATGTGGGATGTTCCATATGCTGCAGCAGTCAGCCTCAGCTGGATTAGCCCAGAACGAAGCAAAAAGATTTAATATATTTCCTTTTTAAAGCTTTTTCTGTTTTCATGAGTACTTAGTCAGACATGAATACACATATGTCTGTTTATAAATGCATGCACATATATGCCTGTAATGTATGCATCCCCTGCCCATCTAAACAAGGCTGTTGCTGTCATACCTTTGCCAAGGTTTACAGTTTACTGTGTCTAGAATGTTTGCAAATCTCATGATTTTTAATTCAGGATCAGAGGGTTATTTTGGTTTTCCCAACACCTTTACCTCTCTCCCCTCCCTGCCCATTTTACTTTTCTTATTGAAGGACTTGGCTCGTGTTCAGGAGATGCCCCCAAAGGTCCTACTGTGCTTACTAAATGAGATAGACAGAATGACATGTATACTATCATTCAGGTTTTAGGAAATGTGGTATCCTTCCAGATTTTGTGCTCCCTCTCACGCTGCACAGCACATTTCTGAGGCTTTTGAATGAAGTGTCCAAACATGGAACAGGTTTAAATGCACAACT
The DNA here is from genome assembly GCF_027791375.1 of Indicator indicator. Taxonomy (NCBI): domain Eukaryota; kingdom Metazoa; phylum Chordata; class Aves; order Piciformes; family Indicatoridae; genus Indicator; species Indicator indicator. Next base: position 58,165,215 of record NC_072053.1, on the reverse strand, counting down.
GCAAATCAATGGCCCCATGGAATGATTGTGATGTACATCTATTTATCTTCATCCTGGGAAGAGAGAAGAATGAACGGGTATAAATGGGCTGTGAATACACGTAGGCTGGAAGGTTTCAAACCATTAGAGCAGCATCTTGAGAAGCAAGAGAAAGAAAAGTCTCTAAATGCTTTTCATATGGAACGTGGTGGGATTACATGAAATGATTGCCTGCACTGCCAAGAAATTGGATGTGATAATCCAGAAGATCTCTTTCAGTGCTGAAAACCATTCTTAATTTTTACTGGAAGTTGCCTGTTTTAGAAGATCTCTTTGCAAATGGATCAGGGTCTTCATGATTTCTGAACAACCATCAGATTCATATTATGCTGCACTGTTTGCACCAGCAAACACATAAACCCTGATAGTCATCAGGCTGAGTAATAATCCTTCACAGTGCAGAGAACTCTGGAAAATTATTTCAGTTCAGAGGCATGGCTTCTTCTGGCTGAGAGGTCAAGATTTTTTTACACTGGCACTGCAATCTCTATAGTAAGAAGAAAAATGGTGGATAATATATAAACTGATAATGCCATTCCCGAAGTTGTTAATAGTGCTATTTCTACTTTCCTTTGGGAATCATCTGATAACTTTCTTTTGTGTTAACCAGTATACCTGCCCCTTTAAAGATCCCACTATTATATGTGGAAAACAAGACTTAGATTTTCATTGTGACAGCGTACACTATTGCCTCAAACTTAAATGATTTTTAAAATCCACAATAAACAGTATTCTAATTAAAAAATGCTCCTATGAAATGACCACATTCAATTCCATATTTCCTTTTTCTCTACTTCTTTCTTCTTGTAACCTCATCCTTTTCTTGTCTTTTTATGGTTTTGATGTAGATACTACATCAGATTGGTTTCAATTCATGGTGTACCTCAGTAACTCTTTTGTACTATGTAATAAGCTTCATTTGAATGTTTCAGCTCCCACTCTCATGTGAGTATGGGGCCATTTGTACTCCAAAAGTGATAGTATTCACTGTCGGAGATTTGGATTGTTACACAAGGTTTGTTCCAGTAATATGTAATATTAGCAATATTACTTTCCCCTTTAAAAGAATAATTTCCTTAAATGTCCTGCATTCTTATCATTGCACAGAAGTTAAATATGCATTGAATTATGTTATTGTACTGCTGGAAAGACAAAGCAAAAGATTTACCAAGTGACAATGCAAGTCTATGTATGAATTGAAAATTCATTTTGTTTTTCCTTTTTTGAGAAAACAGATATTGATTTGGCTTCAGCTACAAAAATATTGATTATTGCATAAATCTTGAAATGAATATCAAAGTAAGATGAGCAAAAAAAGTTTAAAAAAGGATGTGTCAAGTCTGTAGCAAACAAACTTTTCTACTCAGATTGAAGCCAGGAGGAATTCCTCTCAAGGAAATATATTTGAACTGAATGTTGGACTTTGGTATTTGACATGAAAATCAGTCTCTGACATGAAAATCAGTCTGTGATTTCTTTCACTGTGCAGGGCTTTACTCTGCCATGGCAGTAAAATGCAATCACCCTCAACCTAACTGCAGGTAATGGAATTAATTTCCAGTTGAATCTGAAGAATTGTCAATCAAGTTATGACAGCCTTTGACATTGTCATTTGAAATATACATATAATAAAGCAACCATATGAAAAGTACAAATCCTTTCCTGGACTGAAAGCATTTGCTTCCCAAAATATCCAGTAGTTATGACCTAAAATTCATGTGAAGCTAAGACAGGAGATTTACTCTCTGTTATTTATTTATTTTAAAAGTTTGTTTTCTTTTTTCCCCCTGAAAATCTAGACTGATAGCTTTTATAGACTATGAAAAATAATCTCATGTTAGATACTATCAGTAACCTAAACACTGCAGTTCAATTCCATTTTATTCACTCAAATGTTTCATTGCTCCCAAATGTTACTGAGAAAGTATTTCCTAATCTTTAGAACACAGCTTTCATAATTTTGGCTACTGCTATAATGAAAATAAATCTGATTTGAGAATAAACTACTCTAAAGCCTCAACATGCCTTTCTTAGTTCAGAACAGAAAGTACTGAAAGCTGGGGCAGTGATGAACATTAGTATGAAATAACTTTTCTGTTTAAGAATTAAAAAATATTTCAGTAAGGACAGTACTCAGTTTTTTTGAAAATCCTATAATTCAGATTTGAAATTGATTCTTAAGGAAAATACATTTTAAAGTGAAAAAGAAAATAAATAAATGACCTACCAACCATTATTATGATAAATTGCACAGTTGCCAAATGCGTTTGCTAGAGTGTTTGGAGGGCACAGCGTGAACAGCTAGTACAGCAAGATAGATACTGGTACTCCAAGTCAAAGCTGAATGAGTTATTATTTGGGCTGTAGAAGAGTATCAGAAGTGTTCCAATGAGCAATATAGCAATCAAGCTACGCTTTCCAGCCTAGCAAGAAAAGTTAATGAAATGAGTTATTTTCATAAGTCAGAAACACTTAACCTCTAACTTAAGTGCAAATCATCTCAAATTAACATTGAGGACTGCAGTGGAAAGGGAAAAGGGACACTGGTCTTTTGTACAGTTTCCTCTGGTGGAAGGAAAACAGTCTTCTAAAGACATATGGTTCTTCTATATAGTAAAACATGTTTACATGGAATTAGCGTCTCACCTATGCTGGAAATTTTGTCCTAAATCTCACAGTGTATGGAGTTTCACATCCAAAGCCTCTAGAGTAAAATGATCATAAGGAGATTTTCTCTCTTGCTTCAGGTTTTTTTTTTAGTGTTTTGTATGTTTCTAATGTTCTCCACTCGTGAAAACTGAAAAGCTGTACCTTTTTCCATAACATACAGAATAAAAAGACACCTATTTTGCCTAGTGGACATCTGGAGAAGCAGGAGTTCATCAAGCACGTAAAGTTGTACGTATATGCCAAAAATACAGTTCTCCTAGTAAAAAAACAGAGAGCTGAGAGGTCAGACTGATTCAATCCTGCATTTATGAGTGACGAATTGCAGTTAATAACACTACTTCGCTACTCAATGACATATTGAAAGGTGAACGTAAACCCTGTAAGGTGATCTTTATTCAGGTAAATTAAACCTACTGAAAACTTTGAAAAAATTACAGTATTTTTGTCTGGTAAGATGCTAAGAAAATTTAAAAAATCAGTCCCATAGAGAGTTCAATACAAATGCTGATTATGGTGATGTTTATTTCTGTGTGAAATCACAAATACCTAGCTATACATACACAAAGATTGATGAGTTGTTTCTCATGGAGTTTTGACCATAACACTTACAAGACTGATATATTGATATACCAAAATGCTTGAAGAGATGAATAAATATGAGTAGCTCCATTTAAATCAATGAAGTATCAAACATGCCTAAAGCAACGGCTGGATTTAAATATGAACTGAGTCATGAAATGATCCTTTTTTAGTTTTAAGATTAACCAACCCACAAATAGGAAGGAAATACCACCATTAGTAAATTTGTGCAGCCTAGGTAAGCTCCTTATATTATTTCTGCTTGCATGAGGGGACGTTTTTTTCATGTGGTAAGTATGTTCAATGATGCTGAATCTTGTATTATGGATAAACGTTTCTTTAGTACATACCTGTATACTCCAGGATTAATTCTGAAAGGACTCAGGCAACAACAGGGCAAATAATTTAAGCGTTCTAGTTCTAAAGCTCTTTATTGGATGACATCCAGTGCCTTCTGCATTTTCAGCACATGAACTTACAGCAGAGAAGGGAATCAACAGACCCTTCTGCATTGTTCATTCTTCCATCAGCAATCCTGCCTCCTACTTCAACAAACAATGCCACTAATGTTAAATCTAGCTTCAGAAGCCCATAATACGTATTGCCTCTGTAGAAAACTCAATTAATTTTCTCACCTTTCTTTTTCCAGTTCTATCTTGCGTATTAAAGCTATTTCTGCCACAGTCTTTGTGGCTGTATCTTATGCTCAAGGCCTAGTAAAGATTTACTTACTGTGACAGCTAGGTGTTTGTGGATTTTGTTTGACCAAGAGATTTGTTTGATAAGGTAAGTTTTAGGGTTTAAATTTTTTTGTTAAAAGACATTGAAAAATATTTGAAAAACTTGAAAATATGACAGCTTGCTAATGCAGAGCACAGCATCTGTGACCACAGAACAGCATAGGGAGTGGAGTCTACTACCTTCACTTACAGATGTACTTAGGATAATATAGATTTTTTACATCTGTAAATACAGAAAAAAAATCTCTGATAAATTATTCTGAAAGACTCTTCTATGTTAGGCCAACATCATGAAGGAAATCTGCAAAACCTGTCTCAGAAACTCCCTCAAAAAATTGATGTCTTAGCTTGCCACCTAGACTGCATCTGTAGTGCAGCATATGCATTTGTAATGCAGTGAAGAATCTTTCCCAAAATGCAGGATACATTTTAGATAGCTGTGGAAAAAAAGGAACAATTTTTATTTTTCCTACTTTTTTAAAAAATTTTTTTAGATATTGGAAAGCAAATGCTATGATCACCTAGGCCAAAGTCCCCCAGACCACACACTTTGTTTGCTGACATTCTGCCCATGAAGGGCTCTTTTATCTTCTCTCTCAGTCTCATCAGTTTTGTACAGATTGAACCACTACTTTCATTTCAGTTGGAAAATTTGCAGTGATTAATTTTCCATTGGCATTCAAACAATTCAAACATTGTAGAATGTCTAGCTCTAAAATGGATGCTGTTTCAATATGAAGAAATTGAATTTCTAGTTTTAGTTTGTTTTTCCTATGAATATGTTGAATAAGGTTTGATTTTTATCTCCTACTTTCAGACGTAAATATTACAAAAACAGTTTTTCAAATAGCAGGTTTATGACATGTAGGGTTATTTATTTTTTTGTTTCCACAGAAGAAGCCATTTTCTCTTGCTTCTATATAATGATATAAAATGTTAGTTTGGCATTGCTTTTCTCTCAAACTATAGCTCAGAACAACTGTCTGTCATTTTTCTGCCATGGCCTATTATGCCATCAAGCTTTCTATTGATTCTGAAAATAAATTTGAAAATCCATAAGCCTCTGTTCATTCAAATATTTTTCTTCTTTTTAATGACTCCACCTGGTAACAGCTACACAGATCTTAGATTATTAGTTTGCTTTCCATGTCCCATCGTTAAATGCCCTTTTGGCAACATGGCATGATACTGAAAATTTCCCTTGCATCTACATTGACTGATGAAAAAATCACTAATTTTCTTAGTCTTTTCTCCATTGTAAACAACATTTATATCACATGAGTGATATATACATAGGCAAAATTTAGAAACGATGTTCAATAAGACTACCGTTAAAACCACATTATAAAAACAGATTAGAAAATTGTACACAATTGAAGCACTTTTTTAAAGACTTTGCTGAACTAGGTCGTAGGTTATAGGAACAGCACTCATCTTTCTTTCTGTGATAACAGTACTTTATATGACATTAACTCAAGCTTTCTTTTAGTAAACCATTTCATCAACGCTTTGCCATTCGGTGGTGGAAACCTTGAAGTAGATTTGATGTTCACTGACCACGCAATATTGCCGTTAGTTTGAAACGTGATTCTTCATATTCTCCAGTGTTAATTGAAAATAGTGTTAATATTGGCCTACATCAGCAATAATATGACAATAAGGACCAGGGAAGTGCTTGTGCCCGTGTACTCAGGACTGGGGTGGCCACACCTTGTGTGCTATGTTGGATATTTGTGGCCCTCGCTACAAGAAGGGCATTGAATTCCTGGAGTGTGTCCAGAGAAGAACAAAGAGGCTAGTGAAGGGTCTGGAGAAAAAGTTAAATGAGCATTTGAGAAACTTGGATTATTTAGTCTGAAGAAGAACAGGCTTAGGGGAGACCTTATTGCTCTCTACAACCACCTGAAAGGAGGTTCTGGTGAGGAGGGGGTTAATCTTTTCTACCTAGTAAGGAGTGATAGGATGAGAGGAAATGGTCTCAAGCTTTACCATGGGAGGTTTAGATTGGGTATTAGAATAAACTTCTTCACTGAAAGGTTATTGAACACTGGAATAGGTTACTCGGGTAGGTGGCTGAATACTCATCCCTGGAGGTGTTTAAAGGATGGATTGATGTGGTGGTTTAACACCAGACTTGGTAGAGGTAGGAAATGGTTGAACTTAATGATCTTAAGGGCCTTTCCCAAGTTAAATCTACTATTCTATGATTTCAGGAAAATCCCAGTTTTTTAAGTTCATTTTCATATGGTGAAAATCCTGTGGAGAAATAGATGAATACCATTTGCACAGAAAATGGACCACAAGTAAAAAATCCTTGCATAAGTCTCTTTCCATTTTGACTGTAAATAATGTGTACATTCTTCACGTTTGATATGGTGAAGTGGCCACTAACCTTACAGCCATACTGAAATCCCTTTTTTTCTGTAAATACAGTTGGAATTATTCTTTGCTTTGTGCCTTTTATCTTTGCATAGTGGTGTCATCAATGCATAGCCTGAGGAACTAATTTAAATTGATGCAAGATTTTAAACTAAATGTATTGCTTGTGATTGACTGGATTTTCATCATAACATTGACAATATGAACAAAGACATCTTAGTTGTGGTTTGTTTGGGGTTTTTTTGTGGTGTTTTCTTGGTTTTTTGTTTGTTTTTTGTTTGTTTGTTTTTTTTTTAGAACAAAACTAGTGACTAGCATGAGTTCGTTTTGCCTGAGGAAAAAACTTTCAGGAAATTAATACACAGCATCTGACAATTGCTGTATTGCATATCAGAGTGATATCTCAGGAGGACATGATAAAACCTCAAGAACTAAATCAGTTAAGACACAGTCAAAGCTGCTATCTGCAGACATCAGAGGAAGAATCAGGATGTTCTATAAAATAAATGCTATCCTAAAAGAGATTATTAAAAAAAGAAAAAATTACAACCTGTGATATTCCATGGGAGTTTAACATTGCAAACGTGGTAAAAATCTTTTGCAACAAAAACAAACTGCAGAAAGATAGGGGATTGAGCACATTTTTTCTGTATGTCCCTTCAAGTACAAGCTTGTGAATCATCTGTGAGTCTAATCTCATGTTACTTTTAGGGTAATTATTCCAGTAGATTAATTTTCAGATTCAGATTTTCAGATACTCCCTATAATTTTTGCCTTTTCTTACATGTGTTATTAATGGCTTGGATACAAACACAGGCAGCAAGTCATAAATAAAACTGATAGAAAAGTTAGACTATAAAAAACATTTAAAGATAAGAGATAACTATGTAGCTCCTATGTGGCTAAAATAGAGGATCAGGAACATCAACCACATTCAGTATCACCCAAAGGTTAAGAATTTGAACTACTAAGATAGTAATATGTAATGTGAGATACTTTGTTGAACACTATTTAATGTATATTTTTTTGTTATCACTAAAAACAAAATAACTGATTTTACATTAAAAATAGGTCAGCCCCTAAACTGCATCCTCTTATTGTAACAACAATTCTTGCACCTGGTGTGTCAGAAACAGCTAGTGAAAGAATGCAGACCAGTGTAAAGGCCTGTAGCTGAGTTTGAACTAGAGGCAGCCTTTTCTCACATTGAATAGCCTGTTGAACTCACCTTCAGCAGCTGAGCTGGAGCAATCTGAGCCTTGTGCCAGTGGAGCACTTGCAGAAAACACAGCTGAGTCAGCAGAAACTCAATAACTTGCTGAACTTTGCAACCACAAAAAGGTGAAGGGTATGGATGTGTGCTATGTATGCTATGGAAGGTGCTTTGCCTTTCAAATCAATGTCAGAGGAAAGTACATTTGCACTGACATAGTTTATGAAAGTAGCAAAGGCAACAAATGAGGTTTCATTACACGCAAAGTCCAGAATAAGTAATTTCCGAAGTGTAAAAATAACTACTGTTTTCTGTGTGCCTATTACAAAACAGATTCTCAAAGCATAAAAGACATACAGAATTGTACCTCTGAAAAGACAGACTTCTTTCAAATTAATTTTTCCATAGCCACATTGTCTAGAACATTGAATGCTAATGAGGCAATGTGGTACTGTATTTTGTCCCATCGAGTGTTTTTGTAAGTGTATTTTAAGAAAAAGAAAAATAAATACACCAATAGAGTGGTATGAAAAACGTTAACAAAAATGCACAGTTGGGTACAAGTGCATCACGGTTACACAGAACTGTTTTCACTGTAGGAGAATCTCTGACTAGATCCATACAGAGAATATAACCACACTGTAAAACTTGTTTAGTAAAGCCTTCTTCTGATGTGACCAAAAAAGGCTTGCATGACCTTTTGCTATTGTTTGCTGCCAGCTCTTAAAAAGTAAAAGAAGCAAACAATCTTTATGGCATATCGTGGTAAGAATGAGGATCTTTAGCAGTCATTCTTCACAGCAACGGGTGATGGAATGAGTGACAAGAAAAGTAAGTTGGAACACAAGTAGTTTAGACTGGATATTAAGGGGGGAAATCATGCTGAGGGTAATTTAGAAGTGAAGAAGGATGACCAGAGAGGCTGTAAGAAGCAGTGGAGATTTTCAAAACCTGACAGAACAGAACAACCTTGTCTGGTTTCATGGTTGGCTCTACAGTGACCAACAGGGTGTATCCAAGATGTCCTCATGTCCCTTTCAGACTGAATTATCCTGCGATTTATATTATATTTTTTAAAGGCAATCGGCAAAATCTCCCTAAGCAACCTATGGGCTCTTAACACTGTAAAGTTTTCCTGTTGTCTAATGTGAATTGCTCCTACGATGTAAACCCATTAATCCCAGATTTTTCCACTACAAATCTATGCTGTGCCTCTTTGTATCAATTTACTATGTATTTGAAGGCTGTTACCATGTCATTTCAGGCTCCCTTAGAAGTTTGTTGGATATCTAATACTAAATGCCAATAAAAACCACATTTCAATGTGTTCTAACTTTTGGGCAACCATATGTGCCAGTTTTCTTGGAGATATCTGAGTATGCTTAAAGCATGAAGTTTAATATAGTAAGAGTACAACTCAGTTATCTTTTTATTTCTCTGCTCTCTATTTCACTGATTTCAATAGTAAGAATTTTCAGAGTACATTATTTTCTCATGATCCCATAGTTCCTAGGCTACATATTATCTGACTGTGCAATGCTTAAGCTGCTTCTGAGGTGAAATATCCATGTTTTTCCCTTGCCTTTTTGCTCTCAAAAATTAATAAACTATCATTCTTGTGGTAACTCATTCTGTACAGTCACAACTCTAAGCTCTACGACTATTGAATTTGCATGATTGCAGCTCTTAAGTACAGGTTTGTTCTCAGTGGAACAGCATCCTTCCAGCTCATTTCTTGCTAGCTACCTCCGTTTTGTTTGTTTTCTCTATGGCATGTGATGTTCACCCATTTTTATTCTTCCTTAGAGGATTTTGTCTTTTATGTAAACACATACACCAGTGTTTTCTGGGATTACTCTTCTTTCCATTTCTTGAATTTTGCTGTCAGAGAGAAATTTTTTTCTTCAGAGCCTCAAGATGAACGTTCTTATTTATCAATCATTCCCTATATTTAAGCAGGTCTCTGAGAATGGCAGTAACTGCAGCGTAGGAGAGGTGGAAGGGACAAAGCTGCCTTCTGCCTGAAGCCAGGCTGTGTAGGCAGAATTGTGACAGCTCTCCACTTTGCCTCAGGATCAGCATTCCCAGTTGCACTGGTTATTCTGCCCACAGTGCTGCAGATGAGGAAGTACAAGTCCTTCATCCAATGCATTATGTAAAGATTGGTGCTTTCAGCTTACTCAGACATCAGAATTAGGACAGAATAGGATGCCCAGAACAAGAAGGGATAACAAAATCAGGTTAGATTCGAACAGGAAAATGAAGACATTAGTGCAGCATGGGTGGCCATGGCTTTAATGTAACCGGCACAGGCAGCTGCAACATCAATGATGCAGAAGCAGAAAATTCACTGTGGGTTGGCATGGTATAGATTCACTCACATCTGTATCTTTACAAATTTCGAAGTTTGCTCCACATATACTTTTTATTTATCTGGTTTTAGTCTGAAAATTAACAATACCCTAGACTTTTTTTTTAGTGTTTAAGGTTTTTTTTTTATCGTTTATCTGCTTAAATCTTTCTAAATGTAAGAGAACTTGTACAGGTTGTGTACCAAATGACCTTCTACTGATGAAAGAACAAATTTATTTTCACACTTATTTCAGTTAATTCTAAAACAACTGTATCTTACAATGCTGTGAAAACTTGATCATTTTTTAATTTAATAACCAGGACAATATTGTGGGTTTACTGTTTACAGACACCTGCACAACCTTTCTAATAAATGTAGCATGTCTCCAGTCAGATGTCATCTTGTTGTAGTGCGTATTAAAGGTATAGCCTTAAAACCATCACACATTTGCTGTGAAATAAAGGTTACAATGAAAAGGCAGACTGAACATGAGCAATCTCAATTTACCAAAAGGCACTCTTTGCCCTGAAATGCACACAGAATTGGGGTGTATGCTTCTGAGAGTCAGAAATAAAGCATACTTGGTGCTATTGCTGAATAAGCTACAAATATGTCTTAGATGTCACTGAGGAATGCTGTCCAGCTGTAGTGAAAATAAATTGCCTAATTACTGAAGAGAAAGCATGTTTAGAGTGATTGACTTCCATAAATGTGTATACCTGTGTGTTTTGACAATGATTTGAGAAGAGTAGTTCTAGATACAGGAGAGTAATTAAGATTCTACAATTTGTTTGGGTCTTGGCCTTTTTTTTTTTTTTTCCCCTGGAGATGTGAGTCCAGTAGGAAGAACTTTGAAACTCACATGAACTGATGAAGATGATCTTTTGTTGTTAGACTAGGCTGGATTGCAAACCCTACCTATACTACTGCAATAAGTTATTCTGTAACCCACTGCAAGTCTTATTACAGCCATTTTACCATCATTTTCATTAATTTCTCTTATTTAGAAAGATATCACAAGGTGTACTCTCCACGCATATGTGTATTAATATCTGCATTGTTGTTTTTGTCATTTTATTTCCTAGATTTTTCCCTCCACCTGAGTGACTAACATACCAACAAACATGCCTGAGCAAAGCAATGATTACAGGGTGGTTGTGTTTGGAGCTGGAGGAGTGGGCAAAAGTTCTTTGGTCTTGAGATTTGTGAAGGGCACTTTCAGAGAGAGCTACATCCCTACCATTGAAGACACTTATCGACAGGTGATCAGCTGTGATAAGAGCATATGCACTTTGCAGATAACTGACACTACAGGGAGCCATCAATTTCCAGCCATGCAACGTCTTTCAATTTCTAAAGGACATGCTTTCATTTTGGTATACTCTATCACTAGCCGACAGTCCTTAGAGGAACTCAGACCAATCTATGAACAAATATGTCAGATTAAAGGAGACATAGAAAGCATTCCAATAATGTTGGTGGGGAATAAAAATGATGAGAGCCAAAATCGAGAGGTGGACAGCAGTGAAGGAGAAGCCATGGCTAAGAAATGGAAATGTGCCTTCATGGAGACATCTGCCAAGATGAACCACAATGTGAAAGAGTTATTCCAAGAATTGCTAAACCTGGAGAAACGCAGGACTGTGAGTTTACAAATTGATGGCAAAAAAAGCAAGCAGCAGAAAAGGAAAGAGAAGCTGAAAGGCAAATGTGTAGTGATGTAAAATTGCACAGACAGAAGTCAATTATGCAGCCTCAATTATCTGACAAGATCCCACGTAAAACATGTAGACAGCAAATGACCATACAAGATTCTACTTCTTAGTATCTGTTTTAAAACAAATATTTGGAATTTGAAAAAACAAGTTACTGTGGTTACTATGAAAAAAAAAGCCAATGATTTAAAAAATCATGTACTGTAGCTATCAGCAAAAATATTCAGGAATTACAAACAAGATGGGCTGGGATATCTTGTTCTGTAATTTGCAGAAGAAGAGAAAATTCATCCTTAGTGTAATGTGAAAGATTTGGAAAGTCAACTTAATATCATTTACATTTGCATATAACTGCAAGAGAAGGCAATGTGTAGTTCTGGAAAAAGAACAAATGGCTGTGATGAAACTTAGAACATATAAAAGACTGATGGGTGATGGTATCTCATCCTTGAAGAATGCTATAGACAGACAATTGACTGTTGGGGCAGTGTGCATAAAGTAGTCTTGAATCTGCCAAGAAAATGAACTATTTCACACTAAAAGGAAGTGTGGGAATAGCACAGTTTGAAGGAATATACATTCTCTCTATCCCCCAGAATGAGACTACTTTCTAGAATGATGCAGTATTTGAACTTAAGTATGAGGAAAATCCAGCCAATGTAGGAGAGGTGGAGATCGTTTCCTTTTCTGGACACATCACTCCAAGAAGGACCTATGCTTCTGGCTCAAATACATTTCTGAAGAGCAGAGCCTGTAGAGAATGTCAGATGGTAAAAAAATGCTGTGTATATATGAACAGGAAGTTTTCCCAGGGAGAACTGGATAAGAACTCCCCTATAAAAGCCTCTGTGGGAAAGGTTCGGTTCAAATGCTGCTGATGTTTAAAAGAACATCTCGTATGATTAATGAATGAATGAAAATTCTGTTGAACTGGGAATACCTTTAGAGGGGAGTCAGTGTAGTATACAATTTTTTTACTCAAATTACCAGATTAGCTGAATGAAACGTCTTTACATTACTATATTCCAATCAGAAGGGGATTGCAATCATGCACTATTAGACCTATTGCCTCTATATTGTTTGAAAGATTTTATATGCACCATTTAAACTCATGTTTTGAAGTGACCATTTATAGAACCAAATCCTATAGCTAGAGTTAGGGCCCATAAAAGAGACAGTCTCTAAGACAAAATTTGCTGAGATAAGTACTACTACAGGATTTGGAAAGTTAAGTGTTGCAGTCAGTACTGTGCTACAATGCAATACAAAGTTCAAAACAGACAAAAAAAAAAAAACCTGTTTTAAACCACTTTGTCAGGAGAAACTGCTCTTCTTGAAATCTTTGGAAGAAAATAGTGTACAAAATGTAAGTTTTTCTTTTTTAGAAGCTAGTATGAATATGTAAAGTATGTATCCAACTGATAAGGAAACCCATAAAGATAATAAAGGAGCACATGCATTTTTTTAAAGCACAATCATAATCGCAAATCAAAATCATAAAAGCTACAATTTGCACCTTAGGAACTGCTTTGAAATAATAAAAATGAATGACCATATTTTTGGAACATGTTTAATGTCGAAATCATACTATGGGAAAATGCAGTCAAGTGTTAGTACTATTAGTATGCATGCTGTTGCATTATAAATATCTAAGAGCTGTTAAATGCAGTTTGCATTAAAAGTTGTTACCTTTCTCCTCTCAGTCATTGCTAGCTTACCTTCCACCTTTCAAAGTGCAGACATTTCACAGGTAGAGTGATAGTATACATGTTTTTGAGCAAGAATTGCTATTAACGCTGTTTATAAAGGATCACAACTTGTCATTCACTCAGAATAAATTCTGACACCATTAAGATAATGTGTACAACTCATACGGACTTCAAAGAAGACATAATTTTGTGTGTTTACTTAATTGCATTAGAAGAGAGAATTGGAGAAAGCATGAAAAAAAACCTTCCTTAACAATACGTATCTGGCTCTTACATGATGCTTTTTCTCCATAAATATAAAAGCACTTTACAAAAAGGACAGTATCATTATCTCAGCTTCTCAGGTGGTGAAACTGAGGCACAAAGAGAGGAAGCAGGTGCTCATAAGTTACCCAGAAGACTAGAGACAGATCTGGAACATAAACAGATCACGATCTCTTCAGTCTCAATCCAGTGCTCACTCTACATCTGGTCAGAATGTCTCTTCACATCCTAAGTAATTTCTAAAACTCATAAAGAAACCTGCATGGCTTATACAGCTAAGTGCGTCTTTTTCTTGTCAATCTGTCAACAGATCAAAGAGTATTTCATGACCAGAGCTGCAAAGCATTTAAAAGCATTATGTTTAGTAAGGCTGTTACAGATGTTTATACATCTCCATAAGCGAATAGTTGACAACACTCATTTTCACAGCACTGGATTCCACTGGTGAAACCGAGAAATCAAGAGAAAGATCACACTGAAGGAGCAATGGGTCGTATACAGAGGTCAACAGTACAGAGATCTCCTGCTGATGCTAAAACACAGGTGTCAAAAGTCATCATGCATGGCACATGCCTAAGCATCCAGTATGGAATAATAATAATAGAGACTCAAAGGACAAATGGCCATATAAATAGCAAGATATAGTAAAGAACCTTGAAGAAGTAGAATATGGGGATCTGAATTACTGAAAAGATTATGACTGCAAGGATATTGCAGGCTGAAATTTGGCCCTGGATTTTAAAAAATGTGCCTCATAGCAAGGAATGGGTAATAGTACGGCAAAGGTGGAAATAAAACAAGTAGATGCTGGTTGTTAGGTCTGAGGACCATTTTCTTTAGTTCCCAGCTAATTCCTCACCTTCTATATAATAAACCATGACTTTTATCATGGACTTGCATGTATCAAAGCAAGACCAGTACGGAAGCAATATTACCTGTGGACCACAGACTCCAAAAAGAACTTATTTTATACCCTTTCATTGCCATCCTAGTTTATACTGTTAGATCTTACCTATCTTACATACTTGTGAGCCAGTTTAGAACATTTGTTTTGCTGTTACAATTGCTTATACAATTTAGTTTTTTTAATACAGACAAAAACCTGTAAGGTAAATAAAGAATATATGCAGCTTTACTACACTTTGTTTTTTATTTTGGAATGTGATATAAGATTCTTTAAAATATACAGGAAAAAAAGAGATGTATTTAAAGTATGTAAGATGTGCAGTGAATTTTAGCACCCAGAAAATGAGATCTAGACTAAATGACTCTGTACCACGCATGACTTTTATATGTATATATGAAATACAAAAACATGTAGTTATCATGCAAATGTATTGTTGTGATTTCATTAGCAAATATTTTATTCAAAAACCACGTATACAAAGTAATTTGTGCCTACAAGTTTCTATGTTTCCAGTAATGTTCTGAAACACAAAATTAAAGTTTTAAATCGAAAGACAAGTTTGGAAGAATCCTTGCTGGTTCCTTCATTGCGTTCATTTCATAAGTATATTAAGTATGTATTTTAATTTTTTTTCAAGTCAATCCTTAAATCAAAATAGATTCTTAAATGTTAATCAGTATCCTGAAGTTTTCAGCTCTACAAGTCAGAATTCTGAAAAGTCCTGAGAGAACTGGGACAGTATTATCTAACATTTAGCTTTCTTTTATTATACTGCGGGAAACACCTATACCTTTAAAAAGCACAGATTATTTTTGTACAAAAAGCAAAATTGTTTTGTCAGTTACTCTGTGTTTTATTATTTTCTTTAAGACAACCACTGGTAAAAATTCATGCTTGTGTAAGTTGAAACTTACTACATGGATTCTGCTATTGTTCCTCATTTCTACCAAATTCCTCATGTTTTTGCAAGATTTCCCACTAATGCATGTTATATTACCACCTGTTGAAAAAAAAAAAAAAAAAGCCAAATATTAACAGTTTTTGTAATTCGGATGTGGTAACAATTGTTCAGTCAAACACTCATTTCTCTATGTAATGGCCCACAATAGATCTTGCAAGAGCGTCTCTATCTCAATGTTGCTAAAGCCATGGATGACCATATCTGTCACATGAAAGCTGCCATTGTATTAGTAATTGTTTCCATTAATAAAAAGAGAAGTAAAGAAGGAGAAGTGTTCTTCCACAAGGAGCATACTGCAAATACATTTTTCCCATGTACAAGAGGAGACAGATATTTTATGTTAGCTTTCAGAAAGAAATGGGGAGAAAACTGAGGTGCCAGTTACTCTAATACGTATGTGCTTCACACAGCATTTGCTCAGTTCTGTGGAGGTCCTTTGCTTCTGGCACTTTCCTTCCTTAACTGGCTTAGTCCCCCCTGCTTGTCAGCTTGATCATTAAAAATAGTCTTTTGGCTGACTTACTTGTTTATTCAAGGATAACCCCTCTTAAAATCACAATACAATGGCACTGTATGCTTTGTATGCATACAGTGCCAGTCTGAATTAACTTCTGTCATTTACCTGTGGGCCAATTATGACTCTAATAAAGGAGTAGAAGGAATATAACCTGGCAGCTGAGGCTGCGGTTGGGGGGCAGGAAATGTCAGAAGCTTTTACATGAACACTATTTCTCAGGAAATTCTGAGATTAGTGAGGACTCCTAAATGTATATTCAAAGTAAAAATCAATATTCAGTGGTCACACTGAGCTGTGTTAATGAACACTGCTGTTATGGGCATCACCACAGCAGGTTGCACAACAAAAGCAATCTCTGTTCATTCAGTGATCTACTCAAATCTGTGACTCCTTACAAAAGCATTGCATGGCTAACTTATATACCTGTGTAGGAGGACATGCTCTCCGGCCACAGGATTTTAGCTTTTTAAAAAGTTCCCCCTTCGTCCAGGGAGGTCCAAGTTCTTCTAAAGCGAGGACTTCTGGCAGTTCTTCAATAGAACCATCCAGAATTTCTCTGGGTTAAGCAGATAGGCACTTTAGAAAAGCATCTGCAGAAAGCAGGGAAGTTACCTCACCTAAGAAGTGGGCAACAGGGAGAAGGACAAATGTGGTTCACTCCTAATATGTGGAAAGATGCAGATGTTCTCCTCAACAAGAAGAGATGACCTCTAAAGCTGTGACCACTTCCCAGCACAAACACCAGGCCCTTTTCTTTCAGCAACCTGACGCTGACCAAAATTTATCTTTTACAATGAAATTTAAAACTGACTAACACAAAGTCTAAAATAGCAGCAATGGAGAGCAATGTAGTTTTGTGGAAGCAACTATATAAGTGTCAAAAAATAATCTCTTTACATATGATATATATTTATGTATGTTCACATAACAAATGGTGGAAGACTATGTAGGAATAAATAGGCAGGATTGTGAACAGTGACTTGTCTAGGGGTACTGAATATGAAGGAAAGGTGAATATATATAATTTCAGTGATAATATTTAGGAAGAATGAAAAAATGGAGGAAGAAAGTCAACTGTATACACTCGAAATTATCATAATGATAAAATCCATTTTATCACTCAGAGCAAGTAGTAATCAATATGAACATTTCAAAACAGATTGAAGAAAACCAAACAATCTTAAACTCCCCTCTCTCTCTTTTTTTTTTTTTTTCCTAATAAACCCATATTTGTCCATGGTTACTCTCTTGTTTCTTTTCAAACTCAAATATAAATTTCAGATTGTTCTCTGTCTGAAAGTTTGAGCAATACCTAATAATTTCATGGTCTGTTCGCTTACCCAGTGGTTAAAAGTTGAATTCCATTTTACAAAAACCATCAAGTAATCCCTCTATGATAGAGGACTATTTTGAGTGATTAGCTAATTGCTAAGAAACAGTTTGAAATAATATGGCAAATCCAATAATCAGAAGGATACAGTAGTTCTGCTAAATCATTCACATATGAAAAATAAAAAATTAAAAAATCCTACCAGTTATGTAACAGCACATAAAGTTTGCCCAGACTGCAGAACTGGAAAGTACCATCAAAGCCAGACTGACATAAACACAAAATTGTATTAGTAAAGGAGGGGAAAAGAAGAAGCAGCACCTGTGACTGCTTTTCCTGTCTCTTTTCTTCCCAGAAAGAGCAGCCATCCAGGTTGCCTTCACCACAGCTTAAGTGCTCTCTTATCTGCTGGAAATGGTTTATAGCACTGAGTAAAAAAGCCAGCCACTTGGCCAGAGGCACTGATGTGCTTTCTTCCACCCTGTAGAAGTACGTGCTGCTACATGGCCCGCCTCATCTGAGAGGGACAAGCCAGCACTGCCCCAAGACTCACAGCAGGCTTTGAGGTCCCCTCTTGTGGGAGAGGAGACAGGGAGCTCAGATGATCATTGCTGCCCTGGCAGGCGCTATCTCTGCTGTGATAGCACAGCTGAGATGGTAACACTGAAAGCCTCTGGTTAACATTTATGGCTTAGATATTAATTAGTGAAAATAATAATTTATCAGATACCCCAACAGATGTAGATGGAAATGCCTTACACAGAATTAATGTTGCAGCTATAGAAAAGAACAAAACAATTAACAATTAATAGTTAAGAGTTAATCTGGTCAACAATTAACAGATAAAGAATATGTGTTTCCTCAATATGAAGGGCACTTCTAGTATTCACTGGTCAAACCAGTTTATTCACAACTCCACTGCTTCTAACCCACTGGTGAGCATAGTCCAGACCAGATTAAAAACTACAGAGTTAGTAATGTGTGGTAAGGTTACATGGTATATTAGACCAGTGGTATAGATAAGTAAGATTCGTGTATTATGGGCTAGTGTGATGATGTGAGTGTATTAAAAAAGGATGTGACTTGAAAGTAGTACGCTTTGTTGTATTGCTCCATTACTAGTGTTTTTAGCTAAAACACTTCATCTCTAGAAATTACCATAGTCAAAAGATTATTGGGTCATTTAGGTTACACAGCAACACTTTAAGTTTCTTCTGGAAGTTAGATAATTTAATTTTTAAAACATTAATGTTGCCTTGCTGTCAATGAAGCGTATTATTCAGTACCATAGAGATATATGAGATAGTTTTGTTTCTTTTTTTTTTTTTTTTTTTTAATTCAGGCTACTCATAACTGTATTTTATGAATTGGTGTGATTTCTTTAGCTTGTGAGTCGTTTCCTCAGAAATTTGAAATTATTATTTTTATCATGCAATTTTCAATTTGAGTTAGTTTAGCAAATAAAACTTTCATATTAGGACTATTTTCAGCAAGAAAGTTTTAAAATTCATTCAATGGCAATTAGAACTTGAAGTTCAAGAAGAAAACTTAACAGTCATTTCTAGAAACAGTATTAGTCACTCATTTCCCACACAAATATGTTTTATGGTTTGAAATGTCACTAAAACGGGTATTTTAGAACACAAACCAGATGCTTGAATAGGAACAGCTTTAGCTTCTTGTATTTTAACTTTGAAATACATGGAAGTATGTCTAAGTTCACATTTTCCTGAGTGTCAAAGACCATTCTCATTCTTGGTTTCATTTGTAATAAATTTATTGATGTGTTTTCTAGTTTGTTTTCAAGACCATGGTATTTGGAGAAGTAACAATGGGCTTGGTGTGGTTACAAAGAGCAAACTTAGGGACTCTATGGTGTTACATTGTGGATTTTTTTTCAGAGTAGGGAACCTGCAAAACATGACAAAGATGAACCCTAAAAAAGATGCAAAGGGGGACTTTTAATAAGTGTTCTCTTTTTTTCTAACTATTTTTTTTCTTTTTTTGGTGATCTGTAGAAAAATGACTAACAAAAGTGTTAAAATCCCATACGTGTAAAACTGAAACAGCTTTTTTTCTTGAAGATCCTGGAAACTTAGGAAACCTATGAAGCAAAAATTTAATTTCTCAATGTTCTTTTAATGGTGTTTTATAAAACATCTGTCAGTTTTTCAAAACCTATCATCTCTTCCAAACTTACAACACAAGGTGAAGGTCTGTTCCCTCTGGACACATCAGAACTTACATCCCTGGTTCTCACAATCTCATTTCAAAACACTCCACTGTCAAAATCTCTCTCTCTCTCCAATTTCTTTTGCTAAGCTCTTAGGCTGTTGATAATGTGGGCAGCTCTATCGTGGGGATGATACCACCACAAGGAAACCCATGGAAGATATAAGCTGGTGCGGAAGGGTTGTACTCCTAGTTATTTGAGTTTACTTGAGAAATCTGCAGTACCTCCTGAGTTCCTCTGAATTTGGTTCCTTGTAGGTCATATGTGCTGGGCTCCACCACAGACCCAAACACTGGCACAGGCAGTTAACTGGCATCTTACACAGAGAGTGCCAGCCCAAGGCTACACATACCAGAGCTGGAATGGAGACTACAGACGTGCTCTCACTGGTATAATCCAGAAAGACTGAAATGACAAAAGTTCTCAATTGCATCATGGTGTGAGAAAGGGAGCAAGTGATCGAATATATACATGGAGGGGACAATCACGTGTCTTCTGATTTTGGTTTTAATCCTCCATCTGTGGGGAAAATAGATGATATAGCCATTAGCAGCTTTGAATTGTAAAAAATAGATGTTCAATCCTCGAGAGAATTTAGATGGCAAATAGAGCAAAATAAGTTCTGTAAGCTCTGTCTTATATTTGTTCATTGAGTGGACATGTGCACTGAAGTGACCAGGAGCACATCTGGTCTTTGATAGAGGCTGGCTATTTTGAAATAAAAGCATAAACAAACTAACAAATAGGTACTACTTCACTTTTCCTATCCTGTGATTTTGACCAGGGTTAGAAATGGAAATTCCACATATGAGTAGACACAGTCTGGCTTGTCCGATTTTTGGAATGCCACGTTTCCAACTAGCAATTTCCAGATCTACTAGAAAAGCTTTCAGTGTTTTTTGACAAATACAGGCAGCTTTCAAAGAGGGACAGTAAATGAATTCAAATGGGCGATATTTCTGAGAATAAAGGACCAATGACCTTCAGTGAAAATTGTAATCTGAACTTCTTCCCTTTATTTCCTTCTTTTTCAATAACAAGAGGATCAGATATAAGGAATTTCTTTTCATAGTTGAACAGGTTCAAGGCTTGAGCAAGGTTTGAGCAAGATTTGAGCAAGGCTTAAGCAAGGCAAAGGCGACTAGAAATCATCCTGTATATATATCTTGCCCAAGATTCGATTGGGCCCATAGGGCAACTGAAGCCAGCACATGGTTGCCCAATGAAAAGGGGTTCTGCCAGTCTGTGGCCATAAAAGGCAGAAACATGGCCAGTACACCTGCTCTGACCCCAGAAGGGAAGTTATTTACCAGATGGTCCTGTCCCTTTGTTCCTTTTCCCATGTTATCCCGACTTTCTGCAGGAAGGAGAGGGGAGAGGGGGACCATGTCTAGACACATCAGGGTCTGTCTGGGTTTTGTGCTGGGCCTTTTTGGCCCTGTCTTGACAGAAGCTGTACACAAGCCAACAATTCACACTTACAGCCCAGAAGGCCAATTGCATCCAAGAAGCATGTCCAGCAGGTCAAGAAAAGTGATTCTGTCCCTCTGCTCTGGTGAGACCTCACCTGTCCAGCTCTGGGGCCCCCAGTACAAGAGAGACACAGACCTGCTGGAGTGGGTCTAGAGGAAGGCTGCAAAGATAACCAGAGGGCTGGAGCACTGCTCCTGTGAAGACAGGCTGAAAGAATTGGGGCTGTTCGGCCTGAAGAAGAGAAGATTTGTGGGAGACCTTATATAACTACATTTCATTATATGAAGGGGAGTGACAGAAAGGTTGGGGAAGGACTGTTTAGAAGGGCTTGTAGTGGTAGGACAATGGGCAATAGTTTTAAACTGGAGCAGAGTAGATTTAGGTTGGTCAAAAGGAGGAATTTCTTTACAATGAGAGCGATGAAATACTGGGACAGATTGTCCATGGATGTGGTTGAGGCCCCAACCGTGGAGACATTCAAGATCATGCTCAGTATGTCCCTGGGCACACCAAACTTAGTTGGAGGTGTCCCTGCTTACTGCAGGGTGGTTAGACAAGATGACCTTTGAGGGTCTCTTCCAACCCAATCAATCTGTGAATCCATGAATTCTAGATTTGCACAGGTTCAACAAAATCTTACCTGAGAAGAAACACTGTCAAAAACGTATGTAATATTAAGTGAAATTAGTCACATTTGATGAAATTTTGGGGAAAAGATTTAAATATTTTATGAATTTCTGTAAAGTCAATTAAAATGGAGATTAGTCTTCTGAATATGACATTTAAAAATAAACCTTCTGGAACTGAGTAGTGAATGAGTGGACTCGGTTTGAAATGTGGAAAGCTTTAACTATAAATCATCTAGATTTGAAAGCTGGAGGTACATGATATCTTCTGGTTATTGGTAGCTGTCAAGGGTTAGGGTTGGGCTAGCCACTGAATGACTGACAGATGATTTCTGTTAGCCCTTCTGTCCTCTAAAAGGAGAAGAAAAAGAGAACAAGTGAGAGAGAATTGGAAAAGAAAGCTAAAACTAATTCAAATCACAATATCACAGTATCACAGTATATCAGAGGTTGGAAGGGACCTCAAGAGATCATCAGGTCCAACTCCCCTGCCAAAGCAGGATCACCTAGGATAGTCTGCACAGGAATGCATCCAGGTGGGTTTCAAAACTCTCTGGAAAAGGAGACTCCACAACCCCCTTGGGAGCCTGTTCCAGTGCTCTGTCACCCTCACTGTAAAGAAGTTTCTCCTCACGTTGAGGTGAAATCTTCTATGTTCTAGTTTGAACCTATTGTTACTTGTCCTATCACTCTGAACCACCAAAAAGAGCCTGACCCCCTCCTCCTGACACCCACCCCTCACATATTTATAGACATTGTTCAGATCCCCTCTCGGTCTTCTCTTCTCAAGACTAAACAGCCCCAGGGATCTCAGTCTGTCTTCGTAGGGGAGATGCTCAAGTCCCCTAATCATCCTCGTGGCTCTATAATAATAACAAAATGAAATATATACAAATATATAAACAGCCAGTAATGAAACCAACTCTGCCTGATGGCAATCAGGTCACTGTCACCACTGATACTGTAGCAATCCCTAAGGAAGTCCCAGACTGAACTCAGCAGCAGATGGGAACTGAATTCAGGAGACGGATTTGATAACACATGGATTGAGATCAAAAGCCAGAACAGAGTCCTCCTTGGATGCCGGCTGTTGAAGAAAAGAGCTTGACTCTCACAAGCACTCCGTTTTAGACCAAATATGATGTATATGGGAAAGAATATCTCATCAGTCAGTTTAGTCATCTGGTCTGTTCCTCCCTGTAGGTGTGACTTTTTTACTCTGCACCCCCATGCAGTACACAAGATTTAGCAGTGACCTTGGTCTGCACACCAGTCCTTGGTACTAACTAGAAAAGAAAAAGAAAAAAAAATCCAGATGAAGTTTCTTTCTTCAGGCAGGAAAAACAAATTGTCTGCCATTGTCTCGTGAAGTTTTGTCTGTCATCAATTAAATATTATTTAATTATTCTGGAACTACTGAGATCCAACAAAAACTGCAACCACTCTATAGTCATTAATGTAAACTATTCTCTCTTATCCTAGTGCTTTCTACCTGAAATTTGACTTGAAAACGTATTGTGGAAAGTTGAAATATTAACATTTAAACGTTATAATATTAGGGTTTGTGTGTTCCCTTCTGTGAGCTTTACTTTAACAGAAATAACAGCCTGTTATAAATATTTTATTATATACTTGACATTTCAGTTCAGGACTTTTTCTGGATTTTGGTCATATAGGAGAAAAATCCCCACTTGGCAATGGTGGTTGCCTTATTGGCAGCAATGTGGGCAGAAACAATCGTCTTTTGCTACATTTTTTATTTTTCAGTTCATCATCTCTACAGAGGAAAAGTATAACTGGTATATCCTAAGCATAGGATTACTTCTCCAGATTTTTTCTTTGTTGTCGTTTTTCCGTTTCCAGATATGAGGCATCCATTAGTCATATTATGAAACACAAATGTTTTTGTCAGCAAAAATCCTGTCAGATTTATGTTATAAGAAATCTGAAGCATGGTTGAATAAGAATCTTAGTATTCTATAAATTACTTTAATACCATATGGACAATATGACTCCTATAGCAAGCAGTCTCAGAGGGTGATTAATCATGGGAAATTCATTGGAAAAACAACAAACAAACAAACCCCCAAAGCCAAGCAACCAACCACACAAACCACCTCCCCCCAAAAAAAAACCCCCAAAACCCAAAACCTCCCAACCAACAACCCAGAAAATAGAACCAGATACTCTATGAAGACTATGAGGAATTGACCATCTGTCAAGACGATTGATAACTGAGTGGCTTTGACTTTTCTTAAAGTATTTAGCTTATAATTTTGATCCTTACCATCTTTAAAACATTCTGGGAAGGGAAATTATGACTACAGGGATGATTCCAATGAAACTTGAAGGCTTTTTTTTTTGTTTTAAATTTTATTTTTTGTTGAAAATAAAATATTTTATTTAACTGGTTTGTTTTATGATAGTTCTTTTTTATCTCATTTGAAGACAAGTTATTGAACTTGAAAACTGCTAAACACCATGCAGCATGCTTCCCCACTGTATGTGGTTTCCATGTTTGAATTGGCATATGCATTCAAGCACATAATGTGATGCTGTCAGATGTATGCTACCCTGCTAGAGACTATAATAAACAATGCAGCAGATTAAAGAATTGTGAAGAGTTGTTTTTTTGTTGTGGTTTGTGTTTTTTTTTTTAATGTAGAGGGAGTTATAAAATCTAGAATACATAAATTAGCTATTCATGCTTATTAAAATCTGTTTTCTGTGGCCTAATTTTAATCAGACAGGACTACTGAATATAATTATCTGCCATCTTTGAGAATTGGTTTGCCATGAAAACGTAATGGTTCTATTAGAATGTCATTTATTTTAATGCACAGATTTAAATATATTGCCTAAGATTTTAGGAGAACTGAAGAGCTGTACCATGATTGGAACTCAGGGTCAGGAAGAACTTAATCTAAGAATTCAAAGGTTCTTACTTTCTTATTCAATGCTAGTTTAATGTTTAAGAAAAAAGAAATTACGTTCTTTAAGTTTGGTACTTCATGGAAATAACTATAGTTTGTGATGTCACCTTCAAGTATGAATCAAAACTATTGCTTAATTCAGAATTAAGTCAGTTATTCATAGAGAGAAACAATATAACATCCACATACAGCTCTTCTAAAGGCAGTACTTTTTGAGTATTTAGAGAAAATTACCTGTAAAATATATTACAATTAAGTGAGGAGTTATTTCATAGATATTTTTCTGAGGTTTGGTAACTGATAATCAAGAACAATATTGATAAGTGCTAATACTCTGCCTAGGTAAATATGGGTTTGATGTCTTAGCTCTGATGCTGCACCCTAGCACAGAGAATTGTTCTCAATATTATATGCAAAAAATCTTTGGAAAAATCAGGAAAAAGCCCACTGAACTCCATGGTACTTAACAGAAAATTATTTTGGAGATCAGCAGTTAAGGATAATTTACAGATAGGGTAATTGTATCTGGCTAGATCAATTTTCTGACTAGATCAATTGTCTTCCTATGTTTAAATTCTGCTTCCTGCCAAGCATGGCATATCCCGGTCCCACCAGATGGAAGCACATCATTTCTTTATGGGGTGAATGCCACAGTCAACAACATAGTCTTCTTATTATTATTTTCATTGTCGGGCTATACATTGCTAACAACTGTATCTGTTGTTGGAAGAATGCTATTATGAAATCCTTTAAAGTATTATATCTTTTACACAGACTCACATGGAAATTCCACTTTTTTTTTGTTAGGAATATGACAAGTAGTACCATACCAAGCCAGCCTTGACAAGAAGGAAGTTTTTGTGTTATTTATCACCCTCCTTTCAGTGGTCAGTGATGGTACTTCATGTTAGTCAGCTGGCAGAGTTCCTTCACAGTCTGAGACAAACCTGATTTTCCTGTTGTGAGGGCTCCTGCTTGAACTCTTTCATGTTTCTTGGAGATGTATTGCAGAGGAAGTTAAGGCATTGCACAGTAGGTGCCAGGTTTCTTGTCAGTCTAAGTTTCTCCACAGAAGAGTCAACTGCTCTTCAAAATTGAGGAAAAGCACCAAGTTTGTGAGCCAGCTGTTACCCAGACATCGTTGACTGGATATAGTTGAACTTGAGAACACGGCAAAAGGGAGGTGAGAAGTTGAGGAATATCTGCAGCAATTACCAGGACTGCAAATTCTTGCTGGAGCAGGTAAGTAGCCATATCTTTGGTTCAAGAGGCTTTACAGACACTTCAAATAGGAAAATATCACACAGGTTAAATAGGAAAATATCACACAGCCTAATGGCTGTGAGAGAAAAAGAGGCAGCTGAACCAGAAATAAGATTTACATTATTCACAACATATGAAAACTTTAGTTGTTTTGTAAGATCCTATTTACTGACTATTACATGTGCAATTCTGCTCCTCAGTCAATAAAATTGCACACTGAAGTTGTCAAGGATATAAAGTTTTGTGATTAATTAAAAAAATAACTTCACAGTTATCGTTGCAAATGAGATATAAGAAACTAGTATCAAAATTAATTTTTGTATCCACTTAGTCTGTTAGATAATCCAACAAAAATATAATCTCAGATGATTGCAGACTGTAGGATTTTATGTAAAATGAAGAAGGAAACAACAACTTTTTGTTAATAATACAATTCTGTATGCAAAAAATATGTTTAAAAATTGTTATGGCAGAAAAAATTCTAATTTTGCAATCTTTGCTTTTCACAAGGCCAGCCTAATAAACAGCTCTTACACATGAAATGCGTAATTTACTGCCTTACTTCACAGATTGCTTTTATAAAAATACTATAAAGCCCACAGTGACAAACCAGGTTATAATCAGCTTAGTTTAGATTGTTCCCATTTCAGAATATTTATTTCTATATGCCTAACACAGATGGCAAGATTTCCTTTTTGAAACCAAGTAATTCAGCTACAACTTTGATAAAATCACTTCTTTTTATGTTTTTCAGATTAATTTTTCCCTCTTAAATGCCTTTCAGATTAAAATATGTTAGCATATATGACAGTACAATTTATTCATACTGCTGATTGTCCAGGAACAGTCTTAAAAATTACAGAAATACAGATAAAGTATTTGACACAGATTTTGGAAGTGTGTAATGATACTGCTAGTAGACTTCTAGTGTTGAATCAGCACAAGACCGTTAACTTCCTGCTAGAGTTACCAGTTGCAGAAATGTACAAGCAATTTAACAAGATAAGAAAGAAAATTAGAAACATAGGACTTTTCAGACAAACCCAGTTTCTTCTTAAAACAGTACTTGGCAAGGGGCATGTTAAATCTTTTCCCCACCTTTTTGTTTATTTTTTCATATTATATATTATCTTTATCTTTCAATGTCTATAACAGAGATCTAAGAACTAGTCAGTAATTTTAAAAAAATGGTGCTTTTATTTAAATTCTGAGAAGATAAGATAAATACTCTAAAATTAAATTTGGTGTATTTGTAAAAAAATAATTTAGCAGGCATATTTTAGCAGAAAAGCAAGTGCATATATATCAAAGATATATACACTGCACATTACTAGATATCCCTCTCACATCTAGCACTTTATACTGCATGTAAACAAGGCAGAGTGGTCCCACTAACAGTTAAGAAGGTCAGAGGAACAGGTCACACTGAAAATTTGTAAGAGAATAAGAATTTGCATTGGCGTAGCGTAACTACTATGCTAGTGCTCTGAACACTGGACTTGATTTCACCAGGCTATAGACAACCATAGAAGAAAATTACAGCCAAGCTCCATCTCTGGGTGGACTATGGTGATGCAAATGTTTTTTATGCTGCCCCAAACCTGACACCTAGATGCAGATTGTTTTGAGCTGTGTTTCTGGGGTGCACCTGCAAACTTAGCCAGCATGCTCAGAGCACTGATTTTGTACCTGCTGCCTGGGCTCTGCACACCCTGCCATTCTGCACCTGATGCCAGAAAAGAAAAGGAACAAGACTAGATGGCAGGCAACTGCAATTAAGGGTACAATTTATAGGTAAATGAAGACGCCTGTTTTCAGAGATTTTTGTTCTTAAATTTGGAGGTTGACACAGCTGTACAAAGGTCTATTCAGAAGTGCTCATCTTCTACGAAGTGGAAGACAAGGATGGTATGCTGGACAGGTAATATGAACCTGTCAAAGGATTAAGTTACCTTGATTTTGATCCCGTCTGCGTTTGAGAACCAGATCTTGACTGGCAGGAGCAGCTGGTTGCTGTTACAGTGTTGCAGTAGGCAGCAGCATGCAAGCAGTAAGAGCACATAGACTGTGTAAGTCAGTGAGATGGAGATGGTGGATGGAGATTGAAAGTGATGATACTGTTAAAATTTTGGTCCATTCAGGCAGCCACTGATTTTAACACCATGAACATGGTGCAAAATCACAAAAAGGATTGGAAGATGCTTCTGTAGGCCACCCAGTTCCACTTCCTGCTGAAAGTTAAAAAAAAGGAAAAAATTAAATAATGTCATGTTGCTCAAAACATCTCTTAAGTTTGAAGTTCCCTGGTGATATGAGCCACAGTAGATAATTTTTATTTCCTTTTCTATTATGTGCCTGGAAATGCCTTTGCTGTAACTTGAGCCTGATATCTTTCATCCTGTTGCTGTGTTTTGCCTTCTTTCAAGTCTGGCTTTACACCCTGCCATATAATAGTTGAAGAAAGCAAGATCTTAAATTTCCTCTTCTTAAGAGTGGACAAACCCAGTTCCTTCATCTTTTCTGAGTAACTGCTGTGTTCTAGCTCCCCACCCATCTCGAAGGGCATCTTACACTTTGTTGCTATATTGTTTGTACCAGCAGACTGAAAATAGCAGAATAGTCCAGTTGAGGGCTTATGAATAGTGAACAGATATGTTCATTGTGCCTTGTTGATGTAGTTAACATTCATTGCTGACCCATACTCAACGTGTGATCCATAAGGACCCTCACAACTTTTTCTTCAAGATCCCTTTCTAGCTGTCAGCTGAGTTCATCCATCCCATGGGTTTGACTCTGCATCTCTTCATTAAATGTTGTGGGATTCCTGTCTGCCTCTTCTTCAGATTACTTAAATCTCTTTGACCTCAGCTGATCCCTTTGAGCTGTGCACTGCTCTCCAGTTTACCAAGTGCTCACCACAGCTTAGTCTCATTTGTAGATTTGCCAAGAAACTATATCCCATCATGTGCAATATTAATGATGATTTAAAATAGTATTGGTTTCAATATCAGTCCACAAGGACTGCACTTCCCGCACTTGGTAGTATTCTTTGAGTGTAACAGAATAGCCAGTTTACAACCTACCTAGTAGTCCTCATCCAGTCTGTACTTCCCCAAAGTGCTTACAAGGTTGTTTTCAGAGACCAATCTAAAAAGCTGGCTACAGTGAAGGTAAAAAGTATCTGCTGCTCTTCATCCAACTGATGAGCTGCCACCAGAGAGGACAGTCAGCCCTGTGTAAATCCAAGCTGGCTCTTTCCAGCCTTGTTCTTTTGAACACAGACACCTTTTGGATAGAGATTCATTGTCTATACTTGTAGGGAGCATGTGGTAGAGCATACCATTAAAACCCAGATATCCCAATGTTTCTTTCTATCATATCTGCTAAACTGTGTGTTTTGAGTGTGCCCCAGTAGCTTGCTGGAGCAAACAGCCAGGAAATAAAATGCTCTCAAAGGCATTTCAAGGGTAGTGAAAGTTCTTTCACTGGGCCGAGTATGACCACAATCGTTAATACCTGCAGGTATGTATGACAAAAAAAGCACTTATTTCAGTTTTGGTAGAAAAAAACTCTCTTCAGAGTTACTCAACTGGACTCACACAAACTGCATTTAGTCTATACCAAGGAAGTGTATCTTGGTTTTTAATATAAAATCTCTCTTTTCAATGCTGGAAAGAGCTGTCTTGCTCTTTATTCAAACATATGAAGAGTTACTCTGATATGACTCCTATATTATGTCATTCTACTTTCCTCAAAGGATATATCATTTTTATATGTCCATGCAGAGGTTTCGTAAGGAGAGTGATCTCATCTTCTGTGCATCACATTTTACCTCCTTACTGTTAGGCAGTTTATTTTCCAGAACAGGATCCAGAGCAAGACACATTGTGTGTATGAGAACAACATCTACAAAGCATATAATCCTTTTAAGACTTCCTTTAATTGTACATGGAGTCCAGCATAATGCCTGAAAAAAGGGGAAAAATTAGATTCAATGCATAGCGTTTTATTTCTTTTCAAATAATTTTCTTTTTAACCCATATGTGGTCTGAATGTGGTATCTTGTAATGCTTTATAATTTTAAACCTGAATTATCTCTGCTGTCAGTCTAATTACCAAATTATTTGCATGGGTTGAATTGCCCAATTAGACTGTACTATTGGCGTATATATTTCATGTTTTGTTAGAAGAATTGGGTTGGAATATTTTGCAAGATTAATGACTTTCACTGTTAAACAGAGCATTACATTCTAGTGAGTCTATAAAAATTCACTAGAAAAACAGAAATTGAATTTCATATAACATTGGGGTATCTCATCCATTAAAATAGTCATCCTAGAGACAGAATTAGATAAAATGTGGGATTTATAGGTGCAAAGGATTTATTGCAATATTTTACAGTTTTGTTTGATCCAATTTGGCAGAAAATTCTGATTTTTGTTTAATGTTTTATGGAATTTGATCCAGCAAATATATTTCCTTGCCTTGCCTTTCCTTGATTTTCCTTGATTTTCCTTTCTTTGCCTTGCCTTACCTCACTTTGCCCTGCCACACCTCTTGCCTTACCTTGTCTTGGATTTCTGAAAGTATTATATGCAACAGAATGTTTTTAATTTTTTTTTTTTTTTTTTTTTTTTTTTTTTTTTTTTTTTAGGGCATGCAGTTTGAAAGTGAGCACTTTGGTTATATATAGATGCTCTGAATGACAGGTGTCTCATAGATACCACAGGAAGGAAATGAAGGAGAAGCCTAGAAGTACAATTCTGGGTTAATTTCACATAATATAAATTACACTTTTTTCCCTCACATGCTGTAGATACTCCAGTTAGCAGCAATAGTTTAAGAACTGTCCTTATAGGTGTTCTGTGAGGCAGTAGTAGGATCTCTGGGTTCTAAAGCTTGAAATCAACACAAAATACTATTCACTGTATTTCTATCTGGTCTTGTCCTTCTTCTCTTTTGAAACAATCTTTCTAAAATATGAGTTGTCAGACTGAGCATACCAAAAGGAGTCTCGACAGCATATACCAGAACAGCTTTAATTTACTTTTATCTACCAGAACACAATGATTTACACAGATTAAGATCTGCATTTTACCCCTACAGTATCGCAATTATCCATTCATCCTTACATCAGACTTCTTTCTACTCTATCACTTCCAGCAGATGAGGTCTTTTACCTAACAGAATTACCTGTTGTTGGTCTCTAAGAACTTGTACCTTGTATAACTGAATGCTAAAAGCCTGAAACAGATGTACTTCAGCCTTGCTTATTTAGACAAGCAACAGCATGCAAAGAGAAATTGAATCTTTTAAACGAATCCCATATTCTAGTCATGTACATTTCAGTAGCAACTGACCTACATACACTTAATGTGTGCATCACATTTTAACTATTTTTAAACTACTGTCTGGAAATTTTTACTGGAGACAAGAGTTGAGCAAGATAATTCAGATTTTACAGAGGCAGCACTGTTAGGGAGAACACAGTAACTCCACTGGAAACATGACAAGCTTTGACGTATGCACTATGCATTTCACAAATGCGTTGTTCAAACTGGACAACTCAAAGAATAGGGTCTGAAAGAAAAGGAAAGGGAAATAGCCAAATACAACAATCAGACAATCTGCCAAATTACTAATTAAGTCCTCTGCCAATAAATGCAGACATAGTATTTTTAAAGATTTAATCTCTTTTCCTGAAACTGTGTACTGAAATGCATAGATACTTCTGTACCATAGGGAAGCAGTTAGCATAACAACTTGTGAAAGAAGCTCTGCTAATGTCCATTTAAGTAAGTCAAAGAAATCATGAATATAAGAATCTAAGACTGTGGATTATTAGAGTGATAATGATATAATTTCTGAAAAAGTCTTCCAAAGGAGAGCTGAAAAGCACAGTATCTGTTCCTCCTGAATTTTGACCTGTCCTATAGAATTATCAGTGTTTTGTCCAGAAAAAGCAGGAGGAGATTGTAAATTTATTGTTATTAGTCTAATTCAGAGTTGGAGGAAGAATTGGACAAGCTTATGGTCACTCAAACCAAACATTCTGTTTTCGGGTCTGACTTCAAACTGAAGAAATATTTTGTATGCCCAAAATCTTATAAGTTTTAAAACATTTTTTCCCTGCAAAAAATATAAAAGATATAAATTCTCAGAGCAAGCCTACTCATTCATTACTATTGAGCAAACCTGTTTATAGAATGCTTGTGCTATTAAATAACCTGATTTAAAATTGCAGTGTGAGCATCAATTGGGAGATGAATTGAACCCTGTCCCATACCAGGACATTTACGGAAAATGTGAGATGAGAAACAGAAAGATTGTTCTGACTGTACCATGGAAGTTTCCCTAGTATTCTTTACCAGGTACACTTACTTAACTCAAGTGAACTTGAGCCTTATGATCACAAACCCTTTGAGCTGCAGAAATAGACATGACAATCACCTTAACACATGTCCCGTCATTACACTTTCTCTACATAGCACAGCCTCAGGTTCTGAGCTATTTCTTTTTTTTTTTTTAATACAATTGTGAATCTGTCCTGTTCTTTTCTGTCCATCATTGCTCATTCTGTCATGCTTTTATGAAGTGCTACTGAGATATTCCTTCTGAGGCAGGGAATTTTTGAAAGCAGAACTGCTGGGATAACCCTATGATGTGTCATTAGGAAGTCATCCACTTTAAGCATGAGAAAAGCAAATATCTCCAGCTAAGCTTGTGAGGTAACATAATGTAGTCCTGCTTCACCATCTAGAAAAAAACACCATTATCCTGACCTGCAAATAAATTCCACTTTATACACTAGCAATGCTGACTCTGTTAGGAACAGTGAATGTTGTGCTGCCATAAAAAAAAAAAACAAACAAGTCCCTGAAGTGATACAGAATGAACAAGTTACTGATTGGAACAATAAGCATATTCTATTAACAAAACAGTTTCAGTGTAGTTAAACCTAGCAGAATTTTAGCTTGAATGAATCATTTTATATGAAGCTCCCATATCAGCGGCCTTACGTCAAGTCCATCATCATTCCAAGAACTCTTTTAGACTTGGTCATATCAGATCCTCCAGGGATCTCATAACCCCCTTTTTTTTCCTACAGAATCTTCTGTCCTTCCAAAATCCACCTCTTAGAAACTCTAAGTTTCAAAAATGCTAATTGTATGTTAATTAACATATAAAAACCCAAAACAAACCAGACTCAATTTTTCTATCACTCTTTGGAATTAATTTCCTTTCACAGGGGATACTGAAATAAGCCATGAACTCTATAGGAGAAAGCTTATGGAAAGAAGAGGAGAAGAACTGATTCCATAAGAACTCGAAAGAAAAGTCTAGTTATAGCAAGTGGAAAGCAGAATGAAGGAAAATACTAGCTTAAGTGGGAAAAGTTCCATGTGGAATTTTAAGCTCGAAGTATGTTTCTCCATAGAACACACCCACATATCTTTATGTTTAGAATGGCTACTCAAGTATAAGCTTAGGTTATGTCAAAGGGTATACTAAAGGGTCTTCTCATTATACTTTCAGAGTTTTCATCCCACGTGAATTGTATCCTTTGCATTTTTGCTTTGCATTAAGGAGAGTGTGACCACCTGGTTGAGGAAGGTTCTCTTTCCCCTCTACTCTGCCCTGGTGAGACCACATATGGAATATTGTGTCCGTTGCTGGGCCGCCTGGTTCAACAGAAACAAAGAAATAGATAAATACTACAGGGAGTCCAACGGAGAGCAACAAGGATGGTAAAAGGACTGGAATATTAGTGTTATGAGGAAAGGCTGCAAGTCTCCACGTGTAGTATCTAACAGCCAGTGTTTTTGACAGAGAAGCACGAGCTTCTCAAGGTTGCATATTCAAATCATTCCTTTTCAGACTAAGTTCTGTCCATTGGTCAAATGCCTCTGAGTAGGCCTTGAATAACCAGATTCTGCAGGGATTATTCATTCTATTTTCCATGTAGTTAAAAAGAGGAAGTAGATAGATCTGCTGTGCTACCGAGAAACATAGTCAAGGATACTACCAATCATGGAAAATAAGGCCAAGTGAAATGTAAAGAAGCCATTAACAAAACAACTGTTAACCCAAGTGTAACCAAAAAGCAACATCAGTTCAATTTTATGATTTTTTTTAGTTTTAGATATTTTTTTTCTACATACAATGCTCAGTAAAATTGCTTTTGATGCTGCATCAGCTTCTATACTCCTTGAATCAATAAATGACAAAATAAGGAGTGCATTCCTTATCTTTTGTATGTTCCTTATTCCTGTAGCAGAGATGTCAGTAAGCAGGAAATAGGGAAACCGGATGAGGGGTTAGCATTTTGTCCAGGATCACTCAGTATCAGAGGGCAAGGAAATTAATCTCTTCTAGCTCTTTGGTTTCAGCCTAACTTTCAGATCACAAAACCATTCCACATCTAAAAGCATCCAATAACTTGAAATGTGTTACTTAGGTAAAAAAATCAGAGTGAAAAACATGAATTTCATGGAGAAAATAGAAGAAAAATTAAAAGAAACCCTCATATAGTTCTGTTACCTTTATCTCAGCTTGAAAATACAAGACAATCGCCATGCTTCTCCCAGTAATATGTAGGTCTAACAAAGTATTTGATGTGTTTTTCTTTTTCTTTTTTATTTTCCTTATTTTTCTTAAAGATGCGAGACTGCAGTATTAAAAAATATGATTATGTTTTTAAAGAGCTGCTTGCATCTGAAATTCATACTTAGGAAGAAAATAGGAAAGGATATGGTTTATATTGTGTTTGTGTACTATCAATAAAAACATTTTCCTTTAAAAATATAATCCTTTGAAATCACGTCTGTTAACATTCATGTTTACATCTTACACTTTTTGAAACTGCACAAACAAAAATAAACAAAGCAAATTGCTACAGAAAGATATTTTGTATATAGTACACTTAAAAATCACTCTGCAGGAATATGGCACTATCATAACTGCACTTGCAGAAGCACCAAACTGCATATGTAGTCTGTTTCTTGTATCTGCATTGTCTGCTTCTGTTTTCCAAAATTTCATGTGTCTAACTGCTCAGAATTTAACAAAAGCTATTCTCAGCTATTTGAATACAGATGAAATAGACATTAGATAAGATGCTTAAATAACAACTGGTGCAAAGCCTTGAAATTAGGTCTCCTTTCTTCCAAGTCAGTCCCTAATCACCAGGCAAGATGATTATGTTCATTCCTATTTTTGTTCTCTGGCTACAGGCTATTCAGCAGTTATATGCCACATGGAATGGATATCAGCACAAGAACAACTTCTAAACTTTTTATAGAGACGCTCAGCCCTGGAGAGAAAAACAATGATAAAGTCCCTTCAGAATGAAGAGTGAGCTGGCCAGAGGAACCCTGCACCCTAAGTGAGCCTTCTGGTTGCTGAATTTCTGAAGAAAAGAGGAATCAGCTAAGAAAAAGGTTCTGGAGGACTCAGTATTGCCACCTTATCCTGTTGTGTTCAATGAGGTGCTTGGTTTATGTTTGCTTCTCTGTTGTCCAGACAAATACCTTTGAATTTGATATGATTAAAAAGCAAGGTAGGTGCTTAGATGTTCAAAAGTAACAGGGTGGGGACGCTCTGGACATTCTCTGAAACAGAACTTCATTGTAAATAACAGAGAGATGTGTTTTAATCCCTAGGAAGCTGAAATTCTGTTTCTGACCATGCCCAAAATGGTACCACATGGGTTTCCACATTCCATATTCAACAGTGACTTTAATGTTAGGAAGAATAGAGTCATGGAAGAGGCACTTAGGGAAGAAGGTAGTGACACTATTCTGCTTTAAGGCCTCTAGTTCTTACAGTCTTAATTCAAGCTCATAATATAGTAAGTGAATTCTCAACAGAATGATTCAGGTTATCCAAGATAGCAGCTTACAGCAAGACATTGTGAATATTCACTCTGAAGTGAGAAGCAGGCAGGAATTGAACGCCTCATTATTTATAAATCTATAATCTTGAGGTCATATTGCAATAAAATAAGGTGTATAAATACCTGTATATTTTTTTCCTTCATCTTTTCAAGAAGACCCCTAATACTGTAAAGAGAGAAAGGAAAAATAATTTTGCTTTGTTTCTTTATAAAACCTTACTATCTAATTGATGCTGCAGAAGGACTTAAATATTGAACTCTTGCTAAAACTGCTCCTTAGATGCTTGCTGTTGCAGCCTATTAGAACAGAGTTATTCTTCACTCAACCTTTCCTAGGGTAACTTATGGCTGAAATACAGAATAATGTGTAGAAAATTGGAAGACTACTTTCATGATATTTGAGTTTGAAGAAGTCTGAACTCCAGAACATAACTGAAGAATTTGCTATTATTAACAATGCTTTCTTCAACTAGCAAGTGAAAATCAGGTATCAATATAGGTGACTTTTATAGCAGAGGGAGCTGCTGTAATCTCTTCAGAAAACATTCCACCTAGAGTGGAATAGTGTATGGGATAACCTTTATTATCTTAACTAAAGTAAAATCCATTTTTCAAAGGAAAAAAAAAACCAACATCCAATCCCATATTTCATTTCTGATTTATGCAGAATAGAAGTTTGTACAATAAGGGAAATACATCTGTGTCATGGTTACATTTCCTGCTCCAGAACTTTTAATAGATTCACAGAATTGCTTCATTTGGGGGAAAAAAAAAAACCTCAAATATTATTGAGTCCAAGTGTTAACCTGCATGGCCATTAAAACATGTCTTAAAGTGCCATGTCTATATGTTTTTGAGCATCTCTAGGGATGGTGATAACACCACATGCCTAGGCAGCCTATTTCAGTGACTGACATTCAATCTAAACTTCCCCTGGCACAATTTCAGGCTGTTGCCTCTTGCTTTATCACTTGATTCTATGGAGAAGAGCTCAGCACTCACCTTGCTACAACCTTTTTTTTGGGCAGTTGTAGAGAACAGTATTGCCTCCGCTTAGCCTCCTCTTCTCTAGACTAAACAATTCCAGTTCCCTCAGATACCCCTTGAGAAACTTGCTCTCTAGACTCATCTCCAGCTTTATTGGTCTTCTCTTGACACACTCCAGCACCTTAATGTCTGTCTTTTAGAGAGAGGCTCAAAACTGAGGTTTCAAAACTCAAGTGTTTGAGGTGCAGCCTCACCAGTGTTGAGTACAGGAGCACCAGCATTTCCCTGGTCCTGCTGGCCACACTGTTCTTGATACAGGTCAGGATGGTGTTGGCCTTCATGGCCACATGAGCACACTGCTGGCTCATGTTCAGCCAGCTGTCAACCAACACCCCCAGATCTTTCTCTACCAGGCAGCTTTACAGGCACTATGTCCCAAGCCTGTAGTACTGTATGGGGTTGTTGTGATCCCAGTACAGCACCTGGCACCTGGCCTCGTTAAATATCACAGACCACTGATCCAGCCTGTCCCGATCCCTCTGTAGAGTTTTCCTACCCTCTGAGAAGATCAACACACCCTCCCAGCCTACTGTCACATGCAGAGTTACTGAGGGTGCAATCAATCCTCTCATCCAGATCATTGATACAAATACTAAAGCGAACTGGCCCCAAATTCAGCCTTAGGGTACACATGACCATGACCAGTCACCAACTACATTTAACTCCATTCACCACCACTCTTTGGGCTTGACCGTGTAGCCAGTTTTTAACTCAGAAAAGCATCCACTCGTCCAAGACATGAGCAGCCAAGTTTCTTCAGAAGGATACTGTCTGATATAGTGCCAAGGATTTTACTACCATCTAGGTTAACAACATCCACAACCTTTCCCTCTACAATAAGGTGACTAAGCAGGGCAGCTAGCATCCTTTGTGGTTCTAGGGCTATGAATTTTCCAGAGACCTGGTATGGCTCCCACTGAAATCTTGACAAAAAAATTCCTAAGATTTAATCTGAGTGGAATCAGGACTCAACAAAGGCATTTTTTGACACTGTTTTGTTACAACTGTGTACTGGTATCTATATCACTCTCAGGACAGAAAATCTGTCCATGCTTAGATTACAGAAATATGCATGCATACAAATGGGAATCAGATCTGATCAGCAGAGATGAACAAACAGTTTGTGGAAAGAAATTTCTCACGTCTGTGCATGCTACCCTGTCACCTCTCCCTGCACTGGCTTTGTGCTCCATATGTGGGTGTTTTAAAGCAGTCAAATGACAACACCAATAGCATTAATATTTTTGGGAATTACAATGATCAAAGAAACCGAGAAAATTTGCAGGTTTCAATGGAGGAAACTGCTGCTTAGTTTGTTTACTCCCCAGGATATATTGAGGGACTAATTAGCTACATCATGGTGATTTTTAAAGGACTTTGTCTTTCCCAGAAAATACTTAGTTGTTTCATTAAAAAAATAATGAGGCACTAGGTGGAGTGATACGTTACATTAGTGATGTATGGGCACAGTGACTGGTTCTTGATTTACTCATTGATTTATTTTTAAATAATATGACTTCCTCCAACTACATTCACATGATGATCATGAACAGCAGAGTAGTCTGCAACACTGCTTACTTTTCACTCTGTATCCCACTGCTACCTATGCTGCATCCAATGGTTACCAACACATCTGGAAGTATATTGGCTTCTGCTTTCACTTTACTGCTGATCTCTTCTTAAGGACTAGCTTTCCTCCTAACTAATAGCAGCATTTGAATCATGTGGCCCCTTCCCACTGCTAATTCTTGAACCACACTTTGAAGCTATTTGGAGAATTTCAGAAGGCATAAACCAGGAGCTCACCAGTGGCACTTCAACAATTTATCACCACAAGCAAGCCCTGTGCCCAAGTTCAGTGTCCAGAACTATGCCCACAACTGGTCAGTTTCCTGGTATTGACATAATTTAGGAATGTAGCCTGGTTGACTTCCTTCTGTAGGACATAAAACACAGATATTTATGTGTCTCTTGAAGACTGAAGAAAACTTGTTGGGATCTCTGAAAAAGACACAAATATCCTGATGCTAGCAGTGAGAAATTTTTTTCTTGCATTTTGACTTGTTTCTCCCTGAAAGTGGTTTCTTAGTAGCCGGTTGTTAAAGATAACAATATTCTAATTCCATGGCACCAGATGGTAATGAAGGTGCATATATGTGGTAGTGTTGCTAAGTTTTACTGGAGGGCCTCTGCATGGGCTTGCCTTTGATGGTACAGGGACTTGAGAAATATTGTGCATCTTATCCCAACATGGGTCTAGGACTACTCTGTTCTGTTTATAATTCCCAACAATAGCTTCTATTGCAGATATATAACACCCATGAACAAATTGCTTTCATTTTCCTGTTTGCTTATGCAAAAATGATTTAAACACTTTAAATCAGTACCCAGGCCAGTATCCATTCCCTTTCAAATAAATAGGGCTGTTTACTTAGATTACACTGCAGGACAGTATGTAGTGAAAAATGCCAGAGATGAGCTCTGGAGGTCCCTTCCAATCTTCACCATTCTGTGATTCTGTGAAGTGATACTTACCACTTAGATGGTAAGCCTGCTCCTAATTTCCTGGCTCTGTCAGAGTCACTTTATGCTGTGCTGCAGAATCAGGCCTATCTGAATTGTACCTATTAATTACACTGCCTACCAAGAAAGCAGAAGGTACACAAAGCTGAGTTAGCAGGTTTTATCCACTGTGAACTTACAGCATGGCAGTATTGACTTCACGGGGATATTTTGGTGTAACCTACGTGTCCACATCAAAAGGGTAAAAGGTTGCTGTAGTGGATACTGACTAAATCTATTTCTAGAGATGAGCAGATGATGTAATTTCTAGAACAAGAGAGTAAATACTAATTTCTTATCCAACTGAAGTAAATCTCTGATTTCACTAACTAGGGAAAAAAAAAAAAAAGACAACAAAACCAACCAAACAAAACCTCCAAACAGAACAGATACTAGTTCTGATTTTCTAATAAAAAGCTAAATGAGCTTTATATCTGGTAACCAGAAGAAAGGAGATGAGGCCAAATGCACACTAGGAGTGCATCATTGCATGCATTTCAGTAGTGTTGTACATATTCTACTTTGCTTCTACTTTAAAAAAACATGTATAAAGCAAACAAGATGCTGCTGCAAAGAACTTTATCTCAAAATTTCTCTTTTGCGTGCATGCAAAACTGTAGCAGCTGGACAGATATGTAGAAATCCCCCAGGAATGATTTGTTGCCCCAGGCAATTTGCCCTCATTTTGCAGGCTGAAATCTGGCAACCATAGCAGGCTGCTGCTGCTGCTGCTGCTAAAGTAATTATTGGAGCTGAATAGAGAAGATGTATTTTCAGTCTAAACCATTTGGACACATTAACACTAAAGAAAAACCCCAAAAGCCATTTTGTAATTAATGTAAAGTGCATATGCCTGTAATTTATGTGTGGCAGACAAGAACTGAATACTTGTGAACACTTAAACCTTTTGTGTTCAGAATTAAGGCTTTTTAGAAAACATTCAAATGCCTTTCCTCCCATGTGACTGATATAAGCAAATGACTGGACTCAGGCAGTGTGCATAAACTTTAGTGGAGTAGAAAATAAACATTAAAAATTTGTCTATATAGTTTAGTGAGCCCATCAGAGTTCAGTTGTTGGTCTGAGAAACCAAGGCTTCATAAATCCACAATGTGTATTGATATGTGAAAGAATATTGTGTTTACCTGTAATGTATGAAACATCCTGCATAATTGACAATTGTTGGAGGCAATGTGAAAGGTCTGCTAAAATGCCACTACTTTATAAAGGATGCATAGGATACAAACATGAGTAGTTTTTTAGGTTTAGAGTAACTGTATTAGTTAATTTTTTTTCCTGATATAATGAGCTCTACCAATGTAGAAAGGTTATCAAGAGCAGAGCTGTTTGTTAATTCATCTTTGGCCAACCTTGGCAGTTGTAGAGAAATTGCACTCGTAGGAACAAGGGAGATGTGCAGTTCTCCCACATCAGAAGGCTCGTGACTTGCAGGGGAAGAAAGATGTTGCTACACACTAGAGGGGAGGGCTCTGCCTGTACCCACTGCCTTATCACACTGGGAAGGGATAGTACTTCCCCTGGTTACACATTCCCACACACCTTCTGGAGTATGGCTTCAGAGGCATTATCAGCATCATCATACTATTCCGTTTCCCAATTCCTCTCTCTAGTTCAAGTCACAGCCTGTACTTTTACTCTAATCCACCATCGACAGCATGCAGAATGGCAGCACAATGAGAGATAAGACTAGGAAAATTCTTGTTACTTGTTTTTGCCTTCCTCACCCTTTCCCCACTTAAAATAAATATAATAGTGATATTAATTGTAGTACAGATGGCATTAATTTGCCAAAAGTCAAGAAAAATTACTGTTAGTGATGAGAAATAATGTTTCATAGCTTACCTTGCAGGACATAAACAGTCCTCCTTGGTATTACTGTACTCTCCACCAAAGTTCTAATATCATTGGCAGTAAAGTCAATTCAGCATTTTGACTTAACCCTGAATTGTACTCTACCTCTTTCCATGTCAAAAGCATACCTTGTGTATGGAGGCTTGCTTATGAATGCCACTGATTTTTATTGCAATGGCCAGAGATCTAAACTGTGATTTATGGGTTTGAAGGGCACACAGACTGTGAAAACCAGAGTCTAGCTTTGACTACAGACTTAGAAAAGAAAGCCAAAGATATATTTTACTTTAAAAAAAAATTCTGTTCAAGTCCTTCTGCCAGCTGGAGCTGGCATGACTTTTGCAAAGAGATGTTTGGAAATAATGTCCTTCTATACTATGAAGTATGACATTATTATTAATATGAAATTACTTCAGATACCAAAAAGATACTTTGACAGCTACCTTGGCTGTATGTATCTAGTAAATAAACTCAGTGGAGTAACAATCTGGGATTTTTTTCTCATTGGCTCACAAAATCATGTCAGAGATTAGGAAACAAAAGGGAGTGGTGGACAGCTCCAAACTACAGTTCAGCACTTAAATCAAATTAAGCTAAAGAACTAAGAAGAAGTAATGAAGTCTCATCTACTGATGAGCATATGTTTATTTTGTAAAAGATCATTGTGGAAATACACTTTAAATTTCTTTGTATTGAAGGCTACAGTTATTCAGGAATGAGACTTCCCACTGTATTTCTTCTAAGTGGACTAAGCTTGTGTCAACAGTTTCAGCCCTTGCTGAAGGCTGAGAGGAAGTCTGCAGGTGCTGGTCCTGTGTGCATGTTAAGTTTATTTTCATTTTTTGGCTAGGCATTAGCAAATATATAACAGATCAGTTTCAGGGGTGTGATTGTTTTTCATCATTAAAAAATTGAACAAGTAGGACTACCGTCTTTTTTATTTCATAATCAAAAAGTGGACTAAACAGTACAACACCATGGACAATTTTTAGATAAGGTCCAGCTGTTCTAACTAATCCACTGGAGAACATAGAAACTGAAAACCACTAATCAGAAAGATTTTTGCACAAGAACCAGACAATCACTTACCTACATGTACCTGCCATTAGTTTCCCCACTACCTTTAGAATCAGAACATCTAAGTGAAACATACCCAAAGATGAAGCTACCCACCCAGAGATCTCTCTTCACAACAGCAGACTGTCTGACTGCTGCTGGGAGTATTTGATAATGCTTACCCAAGAACTTAGAAAGAAGTACCTTGTATTAAATAACACTTTCATATATAGCTCAAAGTTGAGTTAATTAAAATTCACAGAGGAAATTGTCAAAAAACCCCCCAACCTACTAAATGTAGCTTAGTACTGAAATGAACAAAACCAAAACAAATGAAGGTGCTCAACCTGGTGCTTCCTAATTCCTCCATTTTGCTATCAGAA
This sequence comes from Indicator indicator, assembly GCF_027791375.1. NCBI lineage: Eukaryota > Metazoa > Chordata > Aves > Piciformes > Indicatoridae > Indicator > Indicator indicator. The sequence continues at coordinate 58,122,496 of NC_072053.1, read as the reverse complement.
GGGAGTAAACCCCGAAAGTCAGGTAGGTATTTGTGTAAGATAATGCTATCCCAAAGCAACTCATAGTTGTACTTTTTTTCACAGGTCATCTAGCATGTGCAAGGAAAATTGTTCCATCACTAGAGGTTCATGTTCACAATAGAGATGGAGGAGTCCTGTAAAACTTTATTTGAATGAAGGGAGAGTCCATAGAGCACATCCCTGTGGGGTCTTTCAAATTGCTGGAAGGCTGAAGCTTCCCTTTTATCCTAAATTCCCAGATGCAAATTTCCCTCTCCCTTTCCCCATTGGATGAGGTACTTGGAATTTACAGTCTTCCCAGTCTGCATACTGCATGTATCACAGTATCACAGTATATCAGAGGTTGGAAGGGACCTCAAGAGATCATCAGGTCCAATCGCCCTGCAGGATCACTTAGAGTAGTCTGCACAGGAATGCATTCAGGTGGGTTTTGAAAGTCTCCAGAGAAGGAGATTCCACAACGTCCCTGGGCAGCCTGTTCAGTGCTCCATCACCCTCACTGTAAAGAAGTTTCCCCTGGTAAAATATTAATATTTCATATGAGAAAAAGAAACAAGAGATAATAATTTTACAAAGAGGCACCACTCAGGAATTTAATATAAAACAGACTTTTAAAAACACAACCCATGAGATTCTATTTACAACAGGCTTACTCCCTAGGAACTCACAATCTATTTGAAATACTGTAAAGGCCGAAGTTCTTTAAAGGTATCTCTCAAACAGCAAGCCATTCCTTTTGAATGTATTTTTGGTAATCAGATGTGGGAGAACTGAAAAAAATGAGCATGCATAGAGCCAGTATATTTATTATTGTTTTTAAAAAGGCTGTGGGTATTTTCCACACCTGACAGCCCTTATTTAGTTTGCACATAACCTCCAATTTCCTTTCTGTTCTTCCATGGGCAAAGATTTCTAACAAAAGAAGTAATGACTGTTAGAGTAAAGAAGATATAAGTAGAAAAGTAGAAAACACAGTAAGCAGTTGTTGGTGAATTTGTTATGTAATTGAAGCTGCTTTCTAAAGAAAGGAGAAAAAAACGCTTTCAAAAGAAAGGAGATAAAAACACTTTCAAGAAACCTTTTCAAAAGAGTGAATGAAAAAAAGCCAAACAAAAACCTGACCAAGGAATGTCCTAACTTTTAAGGTATTAGTTTGATAAGCCCTCTCGGAGCTGGTCCTAAGCGTGTTACACTCTTCAGTTAGAGTCCCAATTCTCCCATTTCTGATATAGACATTCCACAATGTAAATGAAAAATACAAATAAAATGTTACTCATGACACCACAAGACACTTCTTGCTCACTTCACCTAGTTCCAGATACGGATTAGGTACATTGGGTTCTGTGTATGTGGGGCTTGCTTGTGAGAGCAGTCTGTCTTAAACCAGAACACACCAGAACAGTCATGTCCCACAAAAAAGTATGCAGTATTCCTGTCTTGTTGCCTGACTAAACAATTACTAAGAACATTTATTATTTTGTGATGTTTGGTAACACATATAGCTTATCTTAGAGCTTAAGAAAATATTTACATTTCAGTTTCAAAAAGAGGAAGGACGATTAAGAGAAATAAACAAATGTCAGGTTACCTGCAAGTTCTTTGCATCATTTCAAACAATCCTTCTCAAACTCAAAAGCAATACTTTTTTTTCTTATGAGCAATGAATACCAAAGCCTTAGGCTCAAATATTTAATGAGCGTACTCCTAATAATATTCTAGTGATGATTCATCTCCCATGCATATGGAATTATAATTATACTTACAAATGTAAAAACTCCACCCTTTAATTTTTCCTCCTTTTGGTTTTAGGATTTTACCCTGACATCCCAGTGGATTGAATTGTTTAGTAAGTTTGAAATTCATAAACAGCCTAGAACCAGAGTTCAAAGGAAAAGAGCACCTACTGTTTCTGCCTTTGGAGAATGCAGAGTATCATGTAGAAAAACTATGCATTCAACGTGCAATTTCAAACCTAGTAATCTTGAGGGAGAGAGGAATTCTTCATGACAAAGCCATATCCTGATATTATGTAACCAAGTAACAAGGAAATGTTGGATATCTCCTGGAAGAAGGACTTGGGTGACATTAGCACTTCTCTTTAAATTGCCCACTGTGACAGCTGTCCCAGTGTTAATGATGACTTTTAATGCAGCATATATCATACAGCAGAGTTAGATGTTTGTTAAAAAAGCAACAACAAAACTCCCACATGAGCTCTATTTCAGGCACCCCTGCTAGGTGTCAGAATGTCTCCTACTCTCCAGCTTGTGCATTTATTGAAAAATAATGGCAGGCAAAGTCTCCATCTCCTGACATTCTTTGCAAAGCTCCACCCATGTAGTAACAGTAATTTTAATTATTTTTTCAAAGGGCTTTCAATATTAAAGTTAAAAACCAAACCAAAACACTTTCATTTTGAAAAGTTAGCCTTGAGATATCTCAACTAAATCTAAACTGGGTTTAACTACCGTGCCTCACTCCCTTCCTTTCATTATCAATCTCACGGACATATCTTGTTTTCGTAGCTGTTCTCCTTTTACATCGACAGGTGTTTTCTACTGAGCAAAATTATAGAATAAACAGATGATATTTTAATCAAATTGTTAGCTAAGCATTAATCCTCTGGATGAGGGGACTGACAGTACCCTCAGCAAGTTTGCTAATGATAGACAACTGGGGGCCAGGGGGTGGCCAACATCCTGTCAGGTTGTGCTGCCATCCAATGAGATCTGGACAGGCTGGAGAGCTGGGTGAAGGCAAACCTCATGAAGTTCCATGAGGATAAGTGCAGGGTCCTGCACCTGGGGAGGAAAAACAACAGGCACCAGTACAGGCTAAGAGTTGATCTGCTGGAAAGCAGCTCCACGGAGAAAAACCTTGGAGTGCTCGTGGACAGCAAATTATCCATGGTACATTAATGTTCCATTGTGGCCAAAAGCACCAATGGTATCCTGGGGTGCATCAAGAAAAGTGTGTCCAGCAGGTCTAGGGAGGTTCTTCTCCCCCTCTAATCTGTCCTGGTGAGATCACGCCTGGAATACTGTATGTATCCAGTTTTGGGTTCCCCAGTTCAAGAGAGAGAGGGATCTGCTGGAGAGAGTCCAGTGGAGAGCCACGAGGATGATTAGGGGACTTGAGCATCTCCTCTGTAAAGAAAGACTGAGAGACCTGGGGCTGTTTAGTCTTGAGAAGACTGAGAGGGGATCTGATCAATGTCTGTAAATATCTGAGGGGATCAAGTGGAGTGGGGCAATATCTTTTTGGTAGTGTGCAGTAACAAGACAAAGAACAAGGGATACAAACTTGAACATAGAAAGTTTCACATCCACATGAGGAGACACTTCTTTACAGTGAGGGTGACAAAGTAAAACAGGCTGCCCAGAGGGGTTGTGGAGTTTCCTCTGGAGACTTTCAAAATCTGCCTGGATTCATTTCTGTGTGGACTATCCTAGGTAATCCTGCTTTTAGCAGGGGTGTTGGACTTCATCTCTGGAGGTCCCTTCCAACCTCTAACATTCTGTGATACTGTGATTCTGTGAAATCAGTGTTTAATCACTGTCTGTCACAGCTGTCAGAACTGACCACAGAAGTCAGTCACTCAGTTTATCTTCAGTCCTACTGCTACTTACATAATGTTAACAATTCTGCAGCATGATAATGCAAAATTCAAGCTCTTCAGAGACTTGTCACAGATCATATCATCATAGCAGTCATCTGGCTCCAGATTAATCTAAATATTTTGATAATATTTTTCTTTTAAAGTCTCAAATGGATGTGAGGGCTCCATCATGCTGTGCATAAAAATAAGTAAAATCTCTTAAAAGAGCTTATAGTTGTATGAGGAAGAGCACTGAAGAGTAGTAAGGGGATATATATATATGGAGTGACCTGCTTTAAAGCTTTACAACATATCAAAAAATGGATTCCAGGCTGCAAATTTTTTCTTACACCATTTTCAGTTCAATCTGCAGATTGAAACCTTATCTCTAGACAGAACAGTATAGCCAATATAGATAAAATTATCTGCAGGAAGGAAAAAATAACCCACTAAAACTCCCACAAACCCCCCAGGAATAATTGAGCCTACCTATATTACAAAAATAACAGAATTCAAACAGATCATTATGCATATATAATATTATGGATTTCAATGTATTAATAACTTTTGAAAATAAAATGCTTATATCACTCCATTTTAAATTACCTAAATAATAGTAATTATAAGAGCAAATTGCAAATTATCATAATTAAATGTTTTTTAAGGAGAGCATAAATTTGGAAGACATAATATAATTACACTTCATAATAATTAAGTGTAAATTTTCATCAAAATTAGTTAGCATCCTACAGGGTACAGGAGGTTAGATAAAGCACGGCTATAAAACCTTATTTTAATGATAATGGACAGAAAGAAATGTTAATACACCGTCCCTGAAGAGAAGATTTTGCTAGGTTATCTTAGATTTATAAAAATTGGAGTGTAATATGTTTAGTCAATAGGGACTGCTTTTGTTTTGTAGATAGGGTCTGTTTATATTTAGTTCTAGTCATAGCTTAACTACTGAGTTCTTTCACCTCACATTTTATGCCTAGACTTTTTGGGGATGAGCAGCCAATCCACTACTGTAGTTTGAGTAATCTAAGTTAGAGAGATCAGGACAAATCATCAGACAACAACAGTGAATGTGAAGCCTTTCAGTCTTGGTTTGGTTTTTGTCTTTTCTCATCCCTTGATCTTCAGTACTCTTCTCATTTTGCCTGCTTATTCTAAAAATATCATAGCGATGTATCTCATAAAAATGTCATTTGAGGCTATCAGTCTGGCCACAGAAAGTTGCAGTCACTCATCTAGTTGAACAAGGGAAGCCAGCAGATATGGTGGTTTGTTTTGTCTTTGGTTGGTTGGTTGATTTTGTGGTTTTGTTTGTTTGTTGGTTTTTGTTTTGCTTTGTGGGTTTTTTGTTTGTTTGTTTGTTTGTTTGGGGTTTTTAGTGTGTGTGTGTGGGGGGGGTTGTTGGGTTTTTGTTTGTTTGCTTGGGGTTTTTTTGGAGAGCTTTAGATACTGCCGCTCACATTATCCTTCTAGGCAAAATGCTCATCATACAGGTAAGCAAGTCTGTAATATCTTGGGTGAGCAATTGGCTCACAGGTCAGACTGGCGGCTACTCACCAGTGGGGTTCCTCATGGCCCAGTTTCAGGGCCAATGCTCTTCAGTGTCTTTATAAATTATCTGGATGGAAGAATTTAATGTACCTTAAGAAAGTTTGCATTCATACTAAATTAGTATGTGTCCTCGCTCAGTGGTAGAAATGCCTTACAGAAAGATCTGGATAGACTAGAATGCTGGGCAATCACCAGTAGTGTGAAATTTAATAAAAGCAAGTGCCTGGTGCTCCACCAAGAACAAGATAATCCTGGTTATACATTCAAACTGGTGGATGAGTGGCAGTACGATGTAAAGAGACCTGGGGGTCAAGTGTGCCCTAGCAGCCAAAAAAAAAAAAAGGCCAACTGTGTCTTGGAGTTCATCAAGCATACCATAGCTAGTCAGATGAGGAAGCTGATTGTCTGCATTAGTGCCACCTCACTTCAAGCACTTTGTGTGGTTTTTGAACACCTCTATATAAGAAGGTCATCTAACTATTAAGAGTGTGTCTAGAGGAAGGCAACCAAAATAATCACAGGTCTTATGGGGAGGACTTGGGAGGAGGAGCCGGTATCACTATGTTTGTTCAGCTTGAGGAGGAAAAGCCTGAAGGTTGATCTCATCACAGTTTACAGCTGCCTCAAGGAAGGCAGTTGAGAGGGAGGTGCTAATCTCTTCTCTGTGGTGATCAGTGATAGGACATAAGAAACAGAATGAACTTCAGAGGAGGTTCAGACTGGAACTTAGGTAAAAGTTCTTCACTGAGAGGGTGGTCACTCACTAGAACAGGTGGAGCAGGAAAGTGGTCACATTAGCAAGCCTGTGATGGTTCAAGGAACATTTGGATAATGCTTTTAGTCATATGGTTTAGTTTTAGGTAGTCCATCGAGGAGCAAGGTGTTGGACTTGATGATCCTTAAGGGTCCCTTATGTTGCCTAATGAGTCACAACAGGAGATACCACCTTCCCAGGAGTACTGCCAATGAGGCTACAAATCCATGTACTTTTTATAAAACTTCTCTGCAGTTCTGTCCAACCTTTCTTACAAAAGTCAACTAAATGGGCAGAGGGATAATTTGAAGCAAACATTCAAATACGTGCTGAGTGTGAGCTGCGAGGCAACCACATCAGCACCGGCTAGCTCTGTGCTGTGCTGAGATCTTTAGACGAAAAAAGAGGGCTCCCAGAGACAGGGAGACTGAGAGAGAGAGGGGGAGAGGTGACTTGACACGACTCAGCATCTCCCCGAGGGTGCCTAAGAGGGTGGTGTGGCTGGGGGCGTTCCCAGAGAAGCCACGGGAACCCGACGAAACCGGAAGAGGCTCTCAGACTGCCAGCTGCAGGCGACAGCCTTCTTGTCATTGGAACCCAGCGAGTGGGGCGCGGTCAGACAGCTGGGAGCAAGTGGCCATCGGTACCGGCAGGCTAACAGGCACAGGGAGAGCAAACAGAGACTAAATGTGCCCCAGGGGCTCCTTTTGAATTAGCTCAGTTAGAACTCAGTGAATGGGGTGTGAAGTATCCCAGGGGCTCCTTTTGAATTATCTCAGTAGTTGGCATGAGCAGGGCGAGTGGGCAGGAGAGAAGGTGCTTCAGTTTTACTGAAGGCATGATGGTGGCTACTCAGAGAAGGAAGACTGTGCTCTCTGCACCCACCAAAATGGATATTGGCATCCAGACCGTAGGTTGTGAGGAATGCCACAGCCTTTCACAGGAAACGGGGCAACACTGACTCTGTGTGTGTGGTGTGAGCAGGTTTCTGACCTACTCATCTGGTTGGCAGAGCTCCAGGATGAAGTGATGGAGCTCAGGGAAGAGGTGAGTAGGTTAAGAAGCATCAGGGAGAGTGAGAGGGAAATTGATAACTTTCACAAACGGATCTTTATGAATACAGAACAGGAGTCTACTCTTAGTGGGGCAGAGAATTCGATATCCTCTCATCAGCAAGCCTCCCAGCCCTCCTGCAATAACTGTAGTAACGCACATGTGCAGGGCCAATGGGAACAGGTCACTACCTAATGAAACAAATTACACAAATGGAGCAAAAGTGCTCCTTTAAGAAGCACCTACAGTGCCTTTGCAGAACAGGTAGGAGTCTCTGCAGGAGGAACTGGTCGTGAGCAAGGACAAGGGCTCACAAAAGCCAGAAGTGCCACAAGGGCCAGAAGTGCCACCAAGGCCAACTCACCTCAGGCCAGCCATAAAAACTGACCCTGAAAAGAAAAATCAAAGGGTCATTGTTGTAGGTGACTCCATGCTGAGAGGAGCAGGAGGACCTGATATGCAGACCAAATTCACTTCATAGAGAGGTCTGCTGTCTCCCTGGTGCCTGGGTAAAGGATGTCATAGGTAGACTTCCCACCCTTGTGAGTCCTTCAGACTATTACCCACTTCTGTTTTTTCAGGTGGGTAGTGATGATGCAGCAGTGAGAGGCTTGCATTCAATTAAAAGAGACTTCAGGACCTTGGGTCAACTGCTAAAGGGATCAGGAGCTCAAGTTGTGTTCTCCTCCATCCCTCTGACATTGATGATGGATGAAGGAACATTTAGGAAGAGCCAAAGGGTCAATTCACGGGTCTGGGACTGGTGTCATTGACAGAGGTTTGGATTTTATGATCACAGCACGATTTACAGGGCACCAGAGCTGCAAGCAACCAATGGGATGCACCTGTCCCAGAGAGGGAAAAGGATTCTAGGGCAGGAGTTGGCAGGGCTCATTGATAGGGCTTTAAACTAGATTTGAAGGGGGAAGGGGTTGTTAATCTCATGCTTGCCTGTGACAAACATTGGGGCAGCTCACCAGAGGCAGAGGGATGGAGTGCTAGCAAGGGCTCTCAACTTGTTGCCCTCAGGCAAGCCAAGGACAAAGCCCAGGGACACTCCAAGGGAACCAAGGGGGATTCACTTAAGAGGGTGTCACAGCCAGCCCAGCTGAAGTGCCTCTATGATAATGCACACAGCTTGGGCAACAAACAGGACGAATTAAGGGCCACTGCACTGCTAGGATGCTATGACATAGTGGCTATTACTGAAGCTTGGTGGGGTGATTCCCATGACTGGAATGTAGGGATAGACAGGTACAAGCTCTTTAGGAAGGACAGGCAGAGTAGGGAGGAGGTGTTGCTCTCTGTATCACTGACCAGATGGAATCAGTGGAGCTCCACCTGGGGAAGGATGATGAGCTGGTTGAGAGTATATGGGTGAAGATTAAAGGGAAGACAGGGGAAGGTGATGTTACTGTAGGGGTCTGCTACAGGCCACCTGACCAGCAGAACCACGCAGATAAGGCCCTCCACAGGCAAATAGAAGTGGCTTCACGTTCACAAGTCCTGGTCCTCATGGGGGATTTCAACCACCCTGACATCTGCTGGAGGGACAACACAGCTAAGCATAGATAACAACTTCCTCCTCCAAACGGTAGAGGAACCAATGAGAAAAGGTGCAAGCTAGACCTTGTTCTCACCAAAAGAGAAGGGCTGGTGACCAATGTGAGGCTCAGGGATAACCTTGGCTGCAGTGATCATGATGCAATAAGAGTTTAAGATCCTCAGGACAACTAGGAGGACATATCCCATGCTTACAAGCCTAGACTTTAGGCATGCAGACTTTGATTGATTCAGGGATCTGCTGGCCAAAGTATAATGAGACAAATCCCTAGAGGAAAGAGGGGCCCAGGTCAGTGTTCAAGGATTACCTTCTCCATGCCCAGGAGCAAAGTATCCCCATAAAGAGGAAAGCAGGAAAGAGTGCTAGGAGACCTACCTGGATGAGCAAGGTGCTCCTGGACATGCTGTCACATAAAAAAAACTCTACAAGGAGTAGAATAAAGGAGAGCTAGGAAGCTGCCTGAGCAGCAAGAGACCTGGTTAGAAAAGCTAAAGCTCAGTTAGAATTAAATCTAGCCAGGGACATCAAGGGGAAGAGTAAAAATTTCAATAGGTATCCTAAAGTTAAAAAGAATACTAGGGAAGGTATGGACCTCCTCAGAAAGGAAACAGGGGAGCTGGTGACAAATGACATGGAAAAGGCTGAGGTTCTCAATGACTTCTTTACCTCAGCCTTCACTGGCAAAGGCTCCAGCCACAGTCCCGGAGTAAAAGAAGATAATGGCAGGGACTGGAAGAAGGAACTGCCCGTTGTGAGTGAAGATCAGGTTTGTGACCATCTGAAGAACCTGAAAGTGTTCAAGTCCGTGGGACCCAATGAGATACACCCATGGATGCTGAGGGAACTGGCAGATGAGGTTGCTAAATCACTCTCTATTATATTCCAAAAGTCATGGCAGTCTGGGGAGGACCCACTGACTGGAAAAGGGGAAACACAACTCCAACAAGGGAAAGAAGGATGACCCAGGGAACTATAGGCCGGTCAGTCTCACCTCTGTGCCTGGTAAGATCATGGAGCAGATCCTCCTGGAGGCACTGCTGAGGCAGAAGAATAATGAAGAGGTGATTGGGTGCAATCAGCACAGCTTCACCAAGGGCAAATCCTACCTGACAAACCTGGTGGCCTTCTATGACAAGGTCACAACATTAACAGATGAGGGGAGAGCAACTGATGTCATTTACCTGGACCTGAGCAAAGCCTTCGACACTGTCCCACACCACATCCTGGTCTACCAAACTGGGGTTGGTACTGGGACCAGCACTGTTTAACATCTTTGTCAGCAATATAGAGAGGGGGGTTGAGTGAATCCTCAGCAAGTCTGCAGGTGACACCAAGCCATCTTACCTGGCTGACACAGTGGAGGGAAGGGATACCATCCAGAAGGTCCTTGAGAAGCTGGAAAGGTGGGCTCATGCCAACCTCACAAAGTACAACAAGGCCAAGTGCAAGGTTCTGCACCTGGATTGGGGCAATCTCAAGCAAAAATATAGGCTGGGTGAGGAATAGCTGGAGAGCAGTCTTGACAAGAAGGATTTAGGGGTGTCAGTTGATGAAAAGCTCAATATGAGCTGGCAATGTGCACTTGCAGCCCAGAAGGTCAACTGTGTCCTGGATACATCAAACGAAGTGCGACAAACAGGTCAAGAGAGGTGTTTCTCCCACTCTGCTCTCATGAGTCCCCACCTGGAGTACTACATCCAATTCTGTTGCCCTCAGCACAAAAAGGACATGGAATGGCTGGAGTGGGTCCAGAGAAGGGGCACAAAGATGATCAGAGGGCTGGAGCACCTTCCCTTATGGGGACAGACTAGGATAGTTGGAGCTGTTCAGCCTGGAGAAGAAAAGACTCCAGGGAGACCTTAAGCAGCCTTTCAGCAGCTGAAGGGGGCCTACAGGAAAGCTGAGGAGGGACTTTTTATAAGGGATTGTAGTGATAGAATGAGGTGGAATGGCTTTAAGCTGTAAGAGGACAGTCTGAGACCAGATATTAGGAAGAAAATCTTTACAGTGAAGGAGATGATGTTTTATGGGTGCACACTTATGATATGCTAAATGGAGGAATAATTCTGATTCTGCTGTTGCTGGGCTGGGAAGGTTGGAAGTCTTCAGAACGGCTATGATCAGGAAGTCCAGGGCTACAAACTGTCTTCTGAGGAGCCTCTCTCTGTGGTTCCAATCACATGTGCCGTTCGATAAGTTGATTCCGGACCTGGCCAGTTTCGACACAATGAGCCAAAATGCAAGCTGACAGACCACTTTCTGGAGAGATGACCACTTGCTGCAGGTGGGACAAATGGCCCTCATCTGCGGGACAGGTAGCTATTTATGAGAGGTTCATACATGCTTTACTTCCCTTTCCCACAGCCTACTGATCCTTGACAACACTGTTTACACTCTCATTCTAACAGGTGGCTCCTCCCCACCTGATTTCCCATCTGCTCCGGTGACACAGCACTTCATTATGGCCATCCTCCCCTCCTTTCTCACGTGGAATCAAGATTCAACAAGGCATCTTATTGTTTACAGCCCACTGGGTTCCCACATGCTACTGCCAACCTCCCGTCCATTTTCACATAAATGAGAAGGCCAGCAAAACCTTTTATTATCTGCCACCCATGGGTTCCCACACCTCTCCCCATTGTGTCCATAAGAAACCTAAACTCACAATTTAAGTTAATCGTTGCTAACATCTCCCTTCAACACACTGGCAGGTACTAATAAAAGCTATCAAAATAATATTCAGAAGTCTTCAAAATAGAAGCAACTGTCAGGGCAATGTTCTATTTCAGGCTTTTGCTGTTTTAGTAGACAGTTTTATTTTACTTTAGTAGACAATGTTTTTGCAATACCAGTGGTAAATTCTATCATGAGCCAGCCCACACATATAGTAGTCTTTGAAACTGAGGAATTAATTTCTCTTCCATATTAGTCCCATGCATGTTCTATAAATAAATGGAGTGAAAATATAAGGTTACACTTTGAAACTAGATGTAATTATTTGCATTTGAGAAGCTAAATTTCCTTAGGGCACAAGCCATTACAACTTCACAAGTGACTAGCTCCAGAAAGCAGCATGAAATTATGTGGAGGGATTCTTTAATCAGTGGTGTATAAAACCAATCACTGAGCTAGTTTCCCAAATTATACTTTGCCACATTTACAAGTCCAAATTTTCTCAACTGCATAAGGAAAAAGATAATATACCACAATGCATACACATTATAAAAGCAGATATCTTTGTAAAATTCCCAAGGCCCACATAAATCCTACTAATATAGAATCATAGAATCATAGAATGGTCTGGGCTGGAAGTGATCTCTAAAGGTCTCATAGGAACTCACAGGAAAAAATAGAAATAAACATATGTGAGGTGCATGCTGATTAATGAAGCATGTGAAACAGATAGTGTTTAAATAAACTTACATGCAACTAACTCTTAATCTGAAAAACTACTTTTCTTGAAAACAGTTCACAATCCAGTAACTTAGACCTTGGGAAGTACTATTAACTTAGAAAGCAACTTTTTGCTGCAGTTTTCCAGTTTGGGGGTGTATATTTGTGTTTCTATTGTGGGTTTTTAATAGAGAAACTATTTTTAAAAGTGCCCATTTATCCACAACTGGAGGGTTTATTTTCAGTTTCTTTTGTGTGTTACTTTCCCTCACTCCTGTATTGGAGGGAAACAGGCAGGTTAACCTGTTTGCATGCTATGAATCTGTTCTCTTGATTCTTTATTAGAATTAGAAAGTACTTTATCATGTTTAAGGCCCTTATTTCCTGTGTTTATTGTGTTATCAATATAATTGCATTTTCTTACACAGTATTTGTGACTAAATTAGATGGACTTCTTAACACCTGCAACTCTTTTTAAGTACCAAACCAGGAACTTTAAATATACTGAGGCAAAGTTCATATATTTGAATACTGTTCTGATGCTCAACGGGATGCCTGCATTGAAAGAAAATATCGTGAAAGATAAGACAGGTCACAGAATCACAGAAAACACCTGGTTGGAAGAGGCCTCAAAGTTCGTCTAGTCCAACCTTTGACTCAGGACTGAAGGGTCAGTACTAAATGATGTCCCTAAACACCAGGTCCACACACTGGTGAAACCCCTTCAGGGATGGTAACTCCACCACTGGCTTGGGCAGACTTTTCCAATGTTTGATAACCCTTTCAGTGAAGAAGGATTTGAGAATCCAGCTGAACCTCCCCTGGTGCAGCTTGAAACCATTTTCTCTAGTCCTGTCGCTCGCCACCAAGGAGAAGAGGTTGGCCCCATCCTTGCTCCAGTGTCCCTTCAGGTAGTTGTAGAGAGCTATGAGGTCTCCCCTCAGACTCCTTTTCTCCAGAATGAAGAACCTCAGTTCTTTCAGATGGTCCTCGTAGTCAGTGTGCTCCAGGCTCGCTGCACCCTCCATGACCTTCCTGTAGCGAGGGACCCAGAACTGAACACAATACTCAAGGTGTGGCCTCATCAGTGCTGAGTACAGGAGGATGATCATCTCCCTATTCTTGCTGGCCACAGTGTTTCTAATACAAGCCAGGATGCCATGAGCTTTCTTGGCCACCTTGTCCACCTGGGCACTGTTCTTGGCACACTGCTGACTCACATGTAATCAACTGTCAGGCAGAACCCCCAAGTGCACCTCAGATTTGCAGCGTTCCAACCATGTATCCCCAAGCCTGCAGCTTGCCATGGAGTTGTTGTGACCCAGGTGAAGGATGTGACCCAGGTGGCACTTGGCCTTGTTAAAGATCGTACAATTAGCCTTGGCCTATTGGTTTAACCTGTCCAGTCCCACTGCAATGCTTCCCTACCTTGTAGCAGACCAACACAGCCACCCAGCTTGGTGTCATCTCCAGATTTACTGAGGGTGCACTCAATCCCCTCATCCAGACCATTGATAAAGATATTAAAGAGGAGAGGCCCCGGTACTGAACCATGGGGGATGACACTAGTGAGTGGGTGCTAGTCTGATTTACCACCATTCTTTGGGCCTGGCCATCCAGCCAGTTTTTTATCGAATGCAGAGTGCACTTATCCAAGCCTTATGCCATGAGTTTCTGAAGGAGAAGGCTGTTGGAGACAGTGTCAAAGGCTTTACTAAAGTCCAGATACACAATGCCCACAGCACTTCCCTCATCCACTAGGTGGATCACCTTAATGTAGAAGGTGATCAGATTAGTCAGGCAGGACCTGCCTTTCCTAAACCTGTGCTCACTGGGCCTGATCACCTGGTTGTCTTGTAAGTGCAGTGTGATGGCACTCAGGATGATCTGCTCCATGACCTTTCCTGGCATGGAGTTCAGACTGACATGCCTGTAGTTCCCTGGATCATCCTTCTGGCCCTTCTTGTAGATGGGCATCACATTTGGTAGCCTCCGGACCACTGGAACTTCCCCAGTTAGCCAGGACTGCTGACAAATAATGGTGAGTGGCTTGGTGATCACTTCTGCCAGCTCCTTAAGTACTCTTGGGTGGATCCCATATGGTCCCATAGACTTCTGCACACCTAAGTGGCACAATAGGTCATTGATCATTCCCTTCTGGATTGTGAGGACTGCTTTCTGCTCTCCATCCCTGTCTTCCAGTTCTAGGGGCTGAACCATCACTGAGCAACTGATGTCAATGACAAATGCTAAGGCAAAGTAGCCATTCAGCAGCTCAGCCTTTCACCTGTCTTTGGTCACCAGGTTTCCTCCTCATCCAGTAATGGGTGGAGGGTCTCCTTAGCTCTTCTTTTACTATTAAAATATTTATAAAAGCTCTTTTTATTATCTTTAATGACACTGACCAGATTGAGTTCTGGTTGAACTTTGGCCTTTCTAATTTTCTCCCTACCTATCTGTGGTGGGGTGAAAAATTCCCCCCAACATTAGATTTACCATGCCATCTCAGTTGGAAGCAAATGATGCTCTGTTTACAAGGAAAACTACAATCTACAATGGAATGCAACGAATATGGACAAAATACGCAGTATTTACAGGTATTTACAATTTATAAACATCACAAGAACCCCCCTGGCCAAAGACCAGGGGAGCTGCAACAGCTTCTACCTCCCCTGCTCCTCCTTCCTTAACCACCTATACACAAAAAGGGACAGGAGAAAAGAGCAGAGAAGTTGTTTTGTTAGTACCAATCACAACAAAGCAGTGCAGTGAAGGTCAAGCAGAAGCGACTTAGTCTCTCCCAGAGTGAAGAAATGAAAAGAGAGAGAGATTGTTTTGCACAACTAGTGTAAGTCTGTTATGTCTTCCAATTGGATTGTTTAGAACGATCATTATTTTCCTTTTTACACCCAGTGGTGATTTATTTACATTTTACCACTTTCTGTTCAGGATCTGTGAAAAATTTTTAAAGGCATAACCTAAAACTACTACATTATCCTTGCAAGAGTCTTGTACTCTTCCTGAGTTGCCTGCCCCTCCTTCCACAGCCAGTAGCCTTTCCTTTTCTTCCTGAGTTCTATCCAAAGATCTCTGCTTAGCTAGGCTGGTCTTCTGCCCTGCCAACTTGTCATCCAATCCATAGGGACAGCTTGTTCCTGTGCCTTAATTTTTTCCCTCCTGAGGAATGGCCAGTCTTTCTGGACCCTCTTGTCCTTCAGGAGTGCCTCCCAAGGGGTACCATTAACCAGTCTCAATCTCAATCCCCTCATCCAGATCATCAATAAAGATATTGAACAGGATGGGGCCCAGCACTGATCCCTGGGGGACACCACTAGTGACAGGCTGCCAGCTGGATGTGGCACCATTCACCACCACTCTCTGGGCTCGGCCCTCCAGCCAGTTCCTAACCCAGCGCAGAGTGCTGCTGTCCAAGCCATAGGCTGACAGCTTGGCCAGGAGTTTGCTGTGGGGGACGGTGTCAAAGGCCTTGCTGAAGTCCAGATAGACTACAACCACAGCCTGACCCACATCCACCAGGTGGGTCACTTGGTCATAAAACGAGATCAGGGTGGTGAGGCAGGACCTGCCCCTCCTAAATCCATGTTGGCTGGGCCTGATCCCTTGGCCATCCTGCAGCTGCACTGTGATTGCACTCAAGATGATCTGCTCCATAATCTTGCCTGGCACTGAGGTGAGGCTGACAGACCTGTAGTTTCCAGGTTCCTCCATCTGACTGTTTTTGTGGATGGGCATTACACTGGCCAGCTTCCAGTCATCTGGGACCAGCCAGAACTGGTGGTAAATGATGGACAGTGGCTTGGCAAGCTCATCTGCCAGTTCTCTTGGTACTCTAGGATGGATCCCATCCAGTCCCATGGACTTGTGAATATCCAAGTGGCTCAGCAAGTCTCTAACTGCTTCCTCATGGATTTCAGGGGGACTATACTGCTCCCTGACCCCATCTACTCATTCAGGAGGCCAATTATGCTGAAGCCCTCCTGTCTTACTGTTGAAAATTGAGGCACAGAAGGAATTTAGTACCTCTGCCTTTTCCTCATCTTTAGTTACAATATTCCCCTCCAAGTCCAATGAAGAGTGAAGGTTCATCTTGAACCTCTTTTTACTGTTAATATATTTACAAAAAATCCTTTTATTTTCTTTCACACAAGTGGCCAGTTTAAGTTCTAACTGGGTAATGAGTAAAAGCAAAGCTGGCACTAATCACTTTACCCTTCAGTATTTTCCAGGGTGACATTATAAGAAAACTGCTGAAGATGTCTGAGGGTTTAACACAGTGTCACTTGACATTTTAAAAAGCAATACTTGATCGGATTATGTCTATATTTTTGCTTTAAATTCACTCACTGCCTCAGTACGAGCAAAATCAGTTGCTCTGTCATAATATTCAGGGATCTGGACTGCCTGTAACAGTCCCCTCACTACATAAAAAGAACAATGCTTGCTTGCTGTTTTAACTCTGCATGGGTAAATAGGTCAAGGATGTTGTATATTTTTTTCACACGTTTCAAAAACTAGACTCAAAATGCAAGGTTACTCATTCAATTAAATGCTAAAAAAGGACAGCCTGGAAAAGTGACATTTTCTCTGGACACTTAGTTGTTCAGGCCCTGGTATCTTCTAAAGTAAGCTGCTTCTGTGCAAAATTTACGGGCAAACGATTGAATGTAACCCAGTTACCACAGCTTAATGGCATGCCTCTTGTCAACTGAGCCAAAATAGCTCATTGTGTCCATATCTCTACCTATCTACAAGTTAAAAATAAAGTGTGTTTGCTCACACCATCATTTTCTTCATTAGTCTAATCCATCATCAGTGTCCTGGTAGAATCATTTCACAGTCACAGACATGGCTTTATTGTAAGTGATAATCTGTGTTCAAAACCTCAAAAAATGAACTCTTGATTTAAAGACAAAGAAGCATCTGTATCCATTTCATTTTATACATTGTTACCTAATACTTGGGCCAGGGGGCGTCACAACTCAATTTCCTGAGCCAACCGTGGGCAGCAGGGAGGTCCTGCCAGATTCAGAAATTCCTTTGGAATAAATTAAGGTGAATTGACATCAAACAGCTGATGAGTTCTGATTATTCAACCCTGGACTTTAAAAGGGCCAACTTTCCCCTCTTCAAGATTCTACTTAGAAATATTAAGTGGACTAGGGCTCTGGAAGGAAGGGGGACCCAAGAAAGCTGGTTCATATTCAAACACTACCTCTTCCAAGCTCAAGAGAAATGTATTCCCTTGAAAAAAAAAATCAAGTAAGGCAAGCGTGGATCTGCGTGGATAAACAAGGGACTCTTAGTAAAACTCAAAAACAAAAAGGAGGTTTACAATATGTGGGAAAAAAGACTGATCAGTTGGGGGGATTATAGAGATGTAGCCAGAGAATGTAGAGACGCAACAAGGAAAGCCAAAGCCCTCCTGGAACTGAATCTCACCAGGGGGTGAAAGAGCACAAGAAGAATTTTTTCAAATACATCAATGACAAAAGGAAGAGCAGGCAAAAGGTGGTCCCACTGCAGAATGATATAGGAGATACGGTAGCTGATGGTGCAGAGATGGCAGAGTTGCTGAATGCCTTCTTTGCCTCAGTCTTCATTCCAAAGACCAGCCCTCAGGAACCTCAGTCTCTAGAAGCAAGGGAGCAGAACTGGAGAGATGTGGACATTCCACTGGTCAGTCAGGACAGGGTTAGAGATCTCCTATGCCATCTGAAGACACACAAGTCCATGGGCCCTGATGGGATGCATCCATGAGTGCTGCGAGAGCTGGCTGATAGTGCTGCTGAGCCTCTCTCCATCATTTTTGAAAAGTCATAGAGAACAGGAGAGGTGCCTGATGACTGGAAGATAGCAAATGTCACTCCAGTCTTCAGAAAAGGCAAGAAGGAGGACCAAGGCAACTACAGACCAGTCAGCCTCACTTCCATCCCTGGAAAGATGACAGAGCAGCTGATCCTGGAGGTCATCTCTAACCACATGGAAGACAAGAAGATTATCAGGAGTATCAAACATGGATTTACCAAGGGGAGATCCTGTCTGACTAATCTGATAGCCTTCTATGAAGTTATGACCAAATGGGTAGATGAGGGAAGAGCAGTGGATGTCATAAATCTTGACTTCAGTAAAGCTTTTGATGCTGTCTCCCATAACATCCTCATAGAAAAGCTCAGGAGATGTGGCATAGATGGTTGTTCAATATCTTTATCAACGACCTGGATGAGGGGATTGAGAGTACCCTCAGCAAGTTTGCTGATGATACAAAACTGGGGGGGTTGGCTGACACCCTGTCAGGCTGTGCAGCCATCCAACGTGATCTGGACAGGCTGGAGAGTGGGTGCAGGCAAACCTCATGAAGTTTAGTAAGGACAAGTGCAGGGTCCTACATCTGGGGAGAAAAAACAACAGGCACCAGTACAGGTCAGGGGCTGCCCTGCTGGAAAGCAGCTCCACAGAGAAAGACCTTGGGAGTGCTGGTGGACAGCAAGTTCTCCATGGAACAACAATGTGCTCTTGTGGCCAAGAGAGCCAATGGGATCCTGGGATGCATCAAGGAAGTTGTGTCCAGCAGGTCTAGGGAAGTTCTTCTACCTCTCTACTCTGCCCTGTTGAAACCACACCTGGAATACTGTGTCCAGTTTTGGGCTCCCCAATTCAAGAGAAACAGAGACCTGCTGGAGGGAATCCAACGGAGAGCCACAAGGATGATTAGGGGACTTGAGCATCTCTCCTATGAAGACAGGCTGAGATCCCTGGGGCTGTTTAATTTTAAGAAGAGAAGACTGGGAGGAGATCTGATCAATGTGTATAAATATCTGAGGGGTGGGTGTCACGTGGAGGGGGCCAGGCTCTTTTTGGTGGTTCACAGTGATAAGACAAGGAACAATATGTTCAAACTTGAACATAGAAGATTTCACCTCAACATGAGGAGAAACTTCTTTACAGTGAGGGTGACAGAGCACTGAATCAGGCTCCCCAAGGGGGTTGTGGAGTCTCCTTCTCTGGAGACTTTCAAAACCCACCTGGATGCATTCCTGTGCAGACTACCCTAAGTGATCCTGCTCTGGCAGGGGGGTTGGACCCGATGATCTCTTGAGGTCCCTTCCAACCTCTGATATACTGTGATACTGTGATTTTGTCCAAGGAGTGTTGTATGAAGACTCTTGGTCACTTGTGCCTTAAAGATGATTGGTTAGATAGGGGGAGAGGAAAATAGGGTGAAAAAGGAGATAGAAAAGAGAGAGTGAGAGAGAGTGAAATAGGAAGTAAGAGAGGAAGAAAGATATCACCACCCTTTGATCCATGTCTTCGTTCAGGATCCGTCTGAGTTCTTTGGTGCTAGGTATACATCCAGCAAGGCCTTCCATGGTTGATGTAACATTATGGGTTCAAGAGGTTGCAGGCCTATTATACCGTTTGGGTGTGAGGTGGCCTCCCCAGTTCACACAGGGAGACCATGCTGATTTGCACAAGGCCCCTTCAGTGCCTATCACAAGTTTTTCCATGATGCAGTTTCAGTGGTTTCGAGCAAGGAAAGAAATGCCACCTCCTAAGAACTTAGCTCTTTCCATTGTTAAAGCATTTGCCAGGAACAATTCTGGTGAATAGTTCCAAAGAGAAAGTCCTTGAGAGGCATCAAGAGCATTGTCTATTCAGGCAGGTATCACCACTTATTTTTTGAGACAAAAGAAAGTTGGGCTCTCAAAGAGCATGCTTTTCCCTGTTCTCACAACAACAACACTCAACAACAGAATCTGTTGAGGGAAAACAGGTTATGAGGATCAATAAATATTTAAAACACACTCAGAAAAGCAGAACATATTCATATAAAGATTTGATGAAGAGTCTGTAAAAATAATTTTTATTTTATTTACTATGTGTAAAATGAATAGATTTGTGCTGGAATATCCACAGTTTGAAAGCCTAAGTTTCACTTTCCAGTTACCCATTTTATTTCAAATGACCTAATAAATCAGAATCAATATCCTCTGAATAATACTAACAATAATCATAATCATAACCATAATAATGACTTACCCATAAGAACCCAAGAAACCTTCAGGAATATAGGAGAGTATTACACAGTTCTACCAACAGCATAGAAGCAATGTTTTTGTGGAACTGGATAAAGGTTTACAAGCCTCAGAACTTGTCTTTCTTTGTCCAAGTGTATCATTAGCTAAATGCAAGTTAATAACTCTCTTTGAAAATGTTTTGTAATGATAAGAGATCTGAAGGACTTAGTCCTCTGAAATGAAAATTCACAAGTAATGACCCTGGAAATTACCAACCTGTCAGCCTCACCTCTGATCCCAGGAAGATCATGGAATAGATCCTCCTACAAGCTATTCTAAAGCACATGGAGGACAGGGAGATGATTCAAGACAGCCAACATGTCTTCACCAAGGGCAAGCTCTGCCTCACCAACCTGCCATCTTTCTAAAACTGGAGTCATTAGGTCAGTGGACAAAGGAAGACCAATGGATGTCATCTATCTGGAATTCTGTACAACCTTTGACACAGTCTCCCACAACATCCTTCTCTCTAAACTGGTGGGATACAGATTCAGTGGGTTGACTGTTGGCTGGATGGTCACATCCAGAGCACAGTGGTCAATGGCTCAATGCCTGGGTGGAGACAGGGGACAAGTGGTGTCCATCAGGGATGCATGATGGGACCAGTGATATTTAATATATTCATCCATGATATAGACAGTGGGATTGAATGCACCCTCAGCAAATTTGCTGATGATACCAAGCTGAGCAGTGTGGTTGACATGGCTGAAGGACTGGATGCCATCTAGAGGTACCTAGACAGGCTGAGCTAGTGGGCTCAGGAGAATATAATGAAGTTCAATAAGGCAAAGTGTAAGGTACTGCACCTGGGTCAAGACAATCCTCAGTACTAATACAGGCTGGGGAACTGCAAGATCAAGAGCAACCCTACAGAAAAGGATTTGGAGGTACTGGTGGATGAGAAGCTGGACAGGAGGCAAAAATGTGCACTTGCAGCCCTGAAGGTAAACCATATCCTGGGCTGCAGCAAAAGAAGTGTGTCCATAAGATTGGGAGAGGTGATTCTGCCACTCTAGTCTGCTCTGGGGAGAACTCACTTGGAGGACTGTGTCTGGCTCTGGGATCCCTGATGCAAGAAGGACTCAGACCTGATGGATCAGGTCCAGAGGAGGGCCACAAAGATGATCAGAGGGTTGGAGCACCTCTCCTATGACAGGCTGCAAGAGTTGGGGCTGTTCAGCCTGGAGAAGACAAGGTTCTGGGGAAACCTAACAGCAGCCTTCCAGTACTTGAAGGAGGCCTACAAGAAAGCTGGGAAGGGACTTTTTATAAGGGCTTGTAGTGACAGGACAATGGGCACTGATTTTAAACTAGAGCAGGGTAGATTTAAATCAGACATCAGGAAGAATTTATTTTCTTTGAGGGTGTTGAGACACTCGAATGGGTGGACACCTCTTCCCTGGATAATTGTTTAAAAGAACCTATCACAGTAGCTGACACAAGAGCTTTATTGCCCCCTGCTGTCCCACCCCCCAAAAAAAAAACCCCAAAAACCCAAAAAAACATGGAGGCACAGTAAATGCAAATAGGACATCATTCATGCAGGGCAACAAGTCAATCAGGTAGCAAAATGTTATTCAAAATTATGTTTTGAGTAAACCTATAGGTGATCTTGTTCATCTCTGTTGCACCACACAACAGCACTGTCACCTTTATTGACACAGGACAGTCAATATTAATTGTGCCAAGAAGATAATGAGGAAGTACTATATGCTAATTTTTAATTCAGGTTCAGGTACATGCATCTGAACAGGTACACTATGTTTAATCATTTTGCTGAATCAGATTGTGATTAATTATATTTCAAAAATATTATCTCCTTAAATTATTTTTTAATGACATAAGGGCAATTAAGAAAATTAAAGCAAGTGTTACACATAGATTGCTCATTTTCATGAGACCACCCAGTAAGAAAAAAATAAAAAATTAAGTCATTAATGCATCTAAGAAGCATCATTTTTACTTTTACATATATTTAACTAAACAATTTTCAGAATGACAGTTTTTAAATTGAAATTGTTAATGAAGCATATCTCTTAAAAATTAATAACTTGCATGTTTATAATTTTCATTCTTGGAGGAAGAAAAACTATATATGTAAAACATCTCTAGTTTTAGGGCTTTTTTAATTAAAAGGTTATTGATGATTTCTGTAGTCTTTTATAACTACAAAAGATGCAAACAACAGACACCTAAATATGATCCCATGTTTGACATTTATTTGAAAAACAAGCAATATTAAAACCCATTGATTCATCATCAACTATTTCTCCAAATAGTGTTCTATACCTCTCCAAAGCATTTATCAACCAGAGTAAAGAGAAGCATTGCTTGGTGATCTTCCCTATCTTCCATGCCAGTCCATAGAAGACATTTAAAGCAAAACGAAATCTTCCTCTGCTGCATGACTGTACTTTTCACAACAGGTCAAATCGTGTGACCTTTGGTTTTTCCCAGATCAATGTACTGAAAATAATTGCTTAGGAACTTTTGAGTAAACAACATAAACAATAGATAGTAAGGCTTGAAGGAATAACACAAACCAAAGAAGGCCTTTGAGACATGCAAAGCTCATACTTACTCTTTTCTTTGGTCCCTAGAGCTGAACAACATAAATCAAACCCTATGATTCATCTGGAAACATCCCACATGCAGTACCTGTTAACTTTCAGTCCTTGGTACTAAAAGCCACAGCCACAAATGCTTTGAAAAGCCCCAGGACATTTTAGGAAGAGATGGAGGTACCAATGTTTCAGGAGATGCTGTCAACCCCCAGGGCAGTGCACAGCCACCAAGGAGACACTACTGCCACCACTGTCACCACAACAGTGCTCAGGTAAGAGCAGTTCAGTAGACTCAGTGCCTGGTACATACAGCAGCTGTTCACCAGTGCACATGCAGATGAGCACCCAGCAAACTACCCGTGTACCATGCCACAAAGGGTAGCTCTTGCCCTGATATGTTATCTTTTGGTATATCCTCTTTGGAAGCAATAAATAAACAAAATCTGAAAATGGGGACAGTAATATAGGACTATCTGTCATGCAATAATTGTGCCTGGGACCATGGGAACGCTGCAAAGTGTACAGTGTATCAAAGGCTAATACCAGTTGCAAACACAATTCTCCAAACATGCTGACTGTAGTGATGCCTCTGATACTTCATAATTCTTCTGCCAAAAGTTTCGAAGTCCAGAAAACATATACAGTGTCTGACATAGAGTGGTACTGCATGTGATACAGGGCATGAAGTGTTAAGCTTTTTCCTTCTTTCCTTCTGTCACAAAATCCCTAATGCTAAACTGGACTCCAAATGCCCCAAGAGCAAATTCCTACAGAGAGTGAACTTCTAACTTTGATCATAATCCAGAGATCACTGAACATGAGACTATTTACACCAGCTTCAGAGGTTATTGGTTCATGTCCTTGCGGTGATTTTTAAAACGTTATTGGAAGACCATTGGCTTCAGCTGGACAAAGAGTACACACATGAGGAAAACCAAACATTATTTCCCTATATGTAAAGGAACTTCTGGGTGCACATTCAAAATACTCAAAAAAACCCAAAACATTGGATAAATTTAAAAGTGATTCTGACTGTGAAATTGTGAGATAATGTTGTAATAGCCTTTATAAAAGGAGAGGAAAACCAGTTTATCATTGGTAAACTGATGATTTTATGGCTGTGCAGATCTGTTCTGATCAAACTTCAGACATAATTTTATGGCTGCGCAGATCTGTTCTGATCTCCAGACACTGAGAATCTGCACCTTTTTCACATTGTACTTGTTATGTTTGAGAGGCATATATATAAATCACAGAATGCACATAATATCAAATGGACTAAAAAAAAAAGGTAGAAAGTGCCTTCAGGGTTCAGAAAATTCACTACAGTGTACTTTCATTCTGCTTGTAAAGCAAAATATAATCACATCCCTAGAATTGATTCGCTAGAGCTGTAGATGGTAGATTATTAGGATGCCAATTCAGTGGGCAGATTGGCAAAATGTTAAAAAACAACTGCAGCAGTTTTAGATTCAGCACTTTAAAGCAATATGTACTTCTCCCTTATTGCAGGTAATGCAATAGCAGTTTCAGTTAGCAATCTGTATCTGTATGAGAGCTGAAATCCCCCCACACTGACAATAACCAGGCTAGCTCAGTCTGGAAAGCAAATGAAAGCTGTATTTGCAAGCAAATCTACAATCTATGATTAAATGCAACGAATATGTACAAATATACACAATTCACAACATTTACAAATGTACACAATCAACAGAAAAGCACAACCAATTTCCCTTTGCTTCCCCTAAAAGAGGCCTTTCCCAAGGGGCCTCTCTCCCAGGGGCCTCCTCACCCCAGGCCCCCCTCGCAGAAAGCAGAGAGTTAAGAAGCAGAGAGGCTGTTAGACTTAGCTCATCAAGGTCAGTGTGTTATCTTCAGCCAGAAAAAAAGCAGCAGCCAGACAGCCCAGCAAGTTGCGAACTCAGACCCCAACTGCCCCAAC
This sequence comes from Indicator indicator, assembly GCF_027791375.1. Lineage (NCBI taxonomy): Eukaryota > Metazoa > Chordata > Aves > Piciformes > Indicatoridae > Indicator > Indicator indicator. The sequence goes on along the minus strand of NC_072053.1, from coordinate 58,097,945 downwards.
TTTGTTTTGACTGGTGGTTCTTAAACGTTTCTATCTATCCAATGGAAGTGTTTAGAACAATCATCATTTTGCTTTCTTACACCCAATAGTGACTTATTTACATTCTTTAGCTTTCTCTGCTTGAACTTTGCAAAGAGAAATTAAAAAGACAATTTCAAACCATCACACAATCTCACTGAATCATAGGTAGGTTTGAGTTGGAAGGGACATCCAAAGGTCCAAACACCCAGCAGGGAACAGGGAAATCCTCCACTAGATCAGGTTGATCGGTCTTGTTGAGCCTGACATTGAACGTCTCCAAGGATGGGGCCTCAACTACCCCCCAGGACAACTTGTTCCAGTGCTCCACCAACCTCACAGTAAAGAATTTGTTCTTAATATCCAATCTAAAGCTATTCTTCTCTAACTTAAAATCATTGCCCCTCATCCTATCACTACAGGCCTTCGTAAACAGTCCCTCTCCATGCTTCTCTTAGACCCTCTTCAGGTACTGGAAGGTCATTATTAGGTTTCTCCGGAGCCATCTCTTCTCCAGGATGAACCACTCCAGTTCCCTTATCCTCTCCTTGGCAGGAGAGGTGCTCCAGCCCTGATCATTTTCGTGGCCCTCCTCTGGACTCCCTCAATCAAGCCCATGTCCTTTTTGTGTTGAGGGCTCCAGACCTGGATGCAATACTCCAGGTGAGAGCTTATGAGATTAAAGTGGCAGAATCACCTCTCTCAACCTGCTGCCATGCTTCTTTTGATGCAGCCTGGGACATGATTTCCCTTCTGGGCTGCAAGTGACACTGTTGGCTCGTGTCCAGCTTCTCATCCATCAGCATCTCCAGCCTTTTTCTGCAGGGCTACTCTCAATTTCATCATTCCTTAGCCTGTACTGATATTGAGGATAATGCTCCTACCTAAGTGCAGGACCATGCACTTTGCCTTACTGAACCTCATGTGATTCTTCTCAGTCCACCCCTCCAGCCTGTCCAGGTATCTCTGAATGGCATCCTGTACTTCAGACTTATCAAGCATAACACTCAGCTTGGTATCATCTGCAGATTTATCTGAGGGTGCGTTCAAGCTCACTGTCTATATCGTTGATGAAGATATTGAACAGCACTGGTTCCAGTACAGACCCTCGAAGGACATCACTTGTCACCAGTCTCCATCTGGACTTCAAGCTGTTGGCCACTACCCTTTGGATGAGATCATCCAAACTATTCCTTATCCACTGGACAGTCCAGCCATTAAATCCATGTCTCTCCATCTTAGAGAGAAGGATGTTGCGGGTGACTGTGTTAGAGGCTTTACAACAGTCCAGATAGATGATGTCTGTTGTTCTTCACTTGTCCACTGGTGCAATTACACCATCATAGAAGGCCATTAAGTTGGTCAGGCAGGACTTGTCATTGGCAAAGCCATGCTCCATTCCCCAAAACCAGTTCCTTGCATCTGGTATCTCTTACAAAGCCTGCCACAGGTCTTCTATCCATCACAGCTTCTCAGTCATCCCTTTCTTCCCCATATAATTCATGTTTTAAATAAATAAATAAAAAGCATGCTATTCCAAAAGAGTAGCACTGTTTAGCACAGGCACCTGTTTGACAGTTTTTCAATTCTCTAGGACTAAGTGGTATTCTAAGATAATCTTTTACAGAACTGCAAATAGGAAAAATCAAAACAAATACAAGATTGGTCCCTCTTCATGCCCCAAATTGTATAGAGCTATGGTTATTACAGAGGACAGAGCAATTATCTCTCCCTCCCTGACCCACAAAGCCTCAATATGCTTGTTTTCAAGGAAATAATAAAATCATAATTGAGAGCTGAAGTGCTAATCCTTTCCACAGCTTAATCATACAAATGAGCCTCGTACAAAAGCATCTCCGTTCACTGCAGATCCATTTAGGATTAACAAAATGTGTGAAGGGTTTGTAGGAGTGTACTTTTTCGAAATGTTAGAAAAGAAACATTTTGAAGGACAAAAGGAAGCTTAGGCCTTTGAAAAGAAAAAAAACCAAAACAGCCTCTTTCCCAGCAAACTGCTTGTAAAAATAATCAGCTAGAAGACAGAAATTGTTCTTAGCCTCTTTAATTTGTGGGTATTTAAATCTGTGTTACCTCCTCTCTACAACACTGATTTCCAAGGTTTGGGATAGTCACAACTCAGAGGGATCCATACCGCTTTGTGTTGTATCTGTGACATAGCACAAGACAGATGTTAAAATTCATGAGTCCAATAGAAAAATAATCAAGGATGACTAATAGGGAAATCTGTCATTTGAGGAACTCAGTTGGGAATGAAAGTCCTGCAGTTTGAATTCTGCTTTCAGGCCTGTGTATTATTTACTATACATGAACAGATAGATTGTTTTTAATCAATTATAGGTGGAAAAAATCCCAACCTTTCTCTTCAACCAGGAAAAATACTTTTGACTGTAGATGGAAGTATTCATCAAAAGAAAGCTGCAGCCACGCTGGGTCAGCCCAAAGATGGATGGACCCAGAACCCTGAAGCAGCAACTGGAACAGGACTACCAATCCCAGCATAAATTAAACTCAGCTTCCTCAAACTGCCCTAGGACAGTAAGTTATAATATTCACAAAACACACATTTCCAGCATTTATCTTCTGACATGCTTTCAAAGGAACCTAGTACAGCTCAGTCCCCGTTGTCCTGTAGCATTTACAATAGGCTATGTTAATGGAATAAACTGAATTAATACTTCAATTTCCATACTAACATTTGTCCAGCAATTATCTGACATTCCCATTGTAAATATATCTTCCAACTGTACAACAATCCTTTTAACAAGTTTCGGCATATTTCAATAATAAAGGGTTACTATTTTTATTAATACCTGTTTGCCATGTTGTTTATTATTTATTGTTGTGAGGGTAATTAATAAATAATCCCTCCCCTCAACCACAATACTAAGTAACTAAAACGGATGTCTACATGCAGCACAACATGTTTGCTTTTCTAAGGCATGACAGATTCTGGCTGAGTCTGTGATCTGACTGATCTGAGATCTGACTAGATATTGTCCTGCTTTTGGCTGGAATGGAGTTAGATTTATTCCTAGTAGCTTGAACAGTGATGTGTTTTGAGTTTAGGATGGGAATAATATTTATAATACAGTGATGGTTTAGTTGTTGCTAAACAGTGTTTACATAAAGTCAAGAATTTTTCATCTTCTCACACCACCCTACCACCAAGTAGGCTGAGGGTGCACAAGAAGATGGGAGGAGTCATAGCCAGGACAGACGAGCCAAACTGGTGCAAAATGGTATTTAAAAATATATAACACCATGCTCAGTACACAAATCAGAGGGAAAGCTGACCAGGAGCCAGCTCTCAGCTGGTGTGTCTCAGTCAGCAGGTGGTGAAGAATTTCATTATGCACCTAATGTTCTGTATATTATTATTATTGTTGTTGTTGTTGTTAGTATTATTATTACTACTACTATTGCTACTTTTCCATTCTATTAAAATGCCTTTATCTTAATCCATTAACTCTATTAGTTTTTCTTCTTCAAATTCTCTCCCCTATTCCATGTTGTTTAGCTGCCTGCCTCTACAAGTTATAAGGATTTTGAATGAATGAATGAATGAATGAATGAATGAATGAATGAATGAATGAATGAATGAATGAATGAGTCATAAGACCAGGAATATTACAAATCAAAATACTTTTCCTATGAACTGATGTGGACTGTAGGAATAGGAATATCTGCCTCTGAATATTTTCAAGCTGATAAGTGATTCCGTGGGCCTGTTAATTATTTTGCTGAAGAAATTTGTCACTGAAGCATAAAGCAGACTGAACAGCATCTGTCAGCTGTTTAGTGGCCAGCCCAGTTGTTTAGTGGCCAGCCCAGCTATAACCCCTGACACCAATTAAAAATCTAGTTATGCCAGAACTATTCATTTTTAAAAGATCATTACTTTTGGAAATGTTTAAATCCTTCCGTCCCCAATGCCTCACAACATTTTAAAAAATATTGTGTTGAAAGCAGTTCTAAAATTAATGCACAACTAAAGCAGAATTCATGAAAAAATTCTGTATAATTCTGTGCAACAACTCAGCCTGTGTGGCACAGGTGATAGTGCATTGTCTAATCTATCCCTGTACTGCAATTAGCTTTAACACATACTTATACTGGATTACCACGCATATACATGTGTATTTACAAATTTTGTATATATACAAGTAGAGGAAAACTTGGATTGGATCCAAGAGCCTGGAAAAGGCTGGGCTGCTCGGGTCCATGTCTCTGTGTTGAACCAGCAGTGAGGGTGGTTATGCATTCCCAGCAGAGAGATGCACACAAAGCACACAAACATCTCAGGCACTTAACTTATGCGCACATTACACTAGGTGGATCAGACAGGCACCCAGAGCACTCCCACATGCACACATATATACACATGACTACACTATTTCTGATCCTTTTCCTTGCACTTTGGAGACACATGCTGATCTCAAGCCAGCAGTGCCTCTTGGATGGATCTCCCAATTGTTATCAAAGGACACATCAAAACAGAGCACTCTGTTCCCTGATGTCGTAGTTATTCCTTTCTCTACTTGTATGTTTCTGTACAACACAGAAAAGGGTAGAGATCAAGAGTCCTGAAGGGTTTGAAGAGGGATGACTACCCAGGTTTAGGACAAATGAAAATAAAACATGTGATTTGCAATGTATTATGTAAGCTAGAAAGATGAGTTGAAGATTTGAAGCTGAATAAACACACAGATTCTCTCACATACAAACACAGAATTTTGTTTCTTCTCTGCTAGATCATCTAGTACTGGCACCTGTTTAGGTCAGAATACAGAATGCATGTGATGCTGCATGGCTATATCTTAATGCGGTAAGGAAGCAGAAAATCAGTCTCTAAAATTTAGTGAG